>NC_089788.1:41823704-41993704 GCF_040412425.1 Macrobrachium rosenbergii
TTAACTCAGTTCAGTGCGCTTTTCTTGCTTCTAGTAAGCGTAAATGAATATAGATACTTTATTTATTTGGGACAAGGATATTTTTCGTTATACGAAGTGTTTTTAAGTCGAAATATAACTTAAATACGTCTCGTGAAATTAATATAGCTATTTTTTCGTTAATATATGACGTTCGCGGGAATCACGGCTGGCCGTTTTGGGGGCATGTTTGTTTTGTGTAAAAAAAAATCAAGATGCCATTCGCCATTTTCTCTTGATTTCATCATAATACAAGCTTTACGTATTTATCTTTTATCGGCGTGAAAACAGCAGTAATTTGTATTCTTTCATGCCCCGTAGTTTTAAAATACATTCTCTCCAATTTTATTTACGGTCGAGTTTCATCTATGTTGCCGATGCACGATAATTTATAGTCATTAGCAGCTTGAACATTGTTTTCTCAGCTTCAGGTACAACTTGCAGCTTAAAGTTACTGAAGCAGTATATTTCCTTGCCGATCTTTTCTCCAAAGCGAATAAGGGTATAGTGTAAAAAATATATCAGTCCTATTGTACAGTGCTTAACGTCATTTGTAACATAACGACAGTAATTGTTTGACCGCATGATTGTTGAAATACAAGCAAAACAGTTGTTATCCGATACGATTAGTAACAAAACAACAGTTTCCCGTTCGGTTGTTTATGGCTGTACGCATTTACGCAAGAGTATAATGTTACTGACAATACTTTTATCATTTTATTTTACTTTTTTAACTAGCAGATGGAATAAAGAGATGGAGGAAAAGAAGTTGGTCTATTGTAAGTTGGTCTCTCTCGCTGCCTGCGCAAAATCTAAAAATATTTCCTAAATATTTTCGTATTGGTATTAATTGCTAACCCCAACGTAAACTTGAAATATCGTAATTCGAGCACTACCTGTATTTGATAATTGTCTTTTCTTTATTAACCAACTTGTACTGATTTATGGGATATTTTAATTCTAGGATGAGGTGCTTAGCTGCTGGGTTTCGTGTATTCTAGCCTAATAAATAGCTAATCCGGCACCCTCCAGGTCCCAGTGATGCGGATTAGTGATGGTCAACCTGTATATATATATATATATATATATATATATATATATATATATATATATATATATATATATATATATATATATATATATTATATATATATATATATATATATATATATATATATATATATATATATATATATATATATATATATATATATATATATATATATATATATATATACATATACATACATACATACATACATACATACATACATACATACATACATACATACATACATACATACATATATATATATATATATATATATATATATATATATATATATATATATATATATATATATATATATATATACAGTAGACCCTTGACTCATTTTTAACACAATCCGTTCCTAGACCTTGGTCGTGTTCGAAATTGTTCGTGACTGGAGCTAATCTCCCCATAAGGTTTAATGGGAATAATATTAATTGGTTCTCGACCCCTCATTTAACCAATATATATTATGTATATTTTGCCTTATTTTACACAGATAATGTAAAAGTCAGTGTAAAAAACCTTAATATATCTAATAATATAATTTAAAATGGTAAACTAACACTATAAAAACGTTTGTAAAGTGAACACTTACTATGACTGGCAAGACTTCTGGCTTGACGGACAAGAGAAGAGGAGGGTGGTGGGTGGGGAGGAGGTTATTGTGTGGAAGGAGCCCTCCCCCATCCAGGTCGGGAGATCTCGTTCCAGAGATTCAACTCTTCTAGGTTTTTTGGTGAACTTTTAATCACAAACTTATCCAATGTCTGTTGCCTTTTCCTTCCTTGCATAACTCTTCTGAAATGGCTCATTAAATTTTCATTGAGCATATTCACGATCCTGTTTAGTAACAATTTTGTCGGATGATACAATTCAAGGAAGCACTGGACATCATTCCACTTTTCCAATGCGGCTTTTATCACATCACTGCTGACATCTGTAACTTCCTCCCCATCCTCCTCTTCGTCAGTTGATTGCTCCGAGCAAGTTGCTCCTGCTGCTCTTTGTGGAGTTGAACAAGTTGTCCCGCAGTCAAATCTTCTGAATGTTCAGCGACCAATTCTTCAACATCTTCGTCGTTGACTTGTAGACCCATACTGTTGCCCATGGACACAATTTCTTGCACAATCTCTGCATCGAAGCCCTCAAAGTCACGGACAGTTACACACTGGGGCCAAAGTTTCCATACGCAGAATTTAATGTGCGATGCGTAACTTCAGTCCATGCGTTATCAATGAGGGTTATGCAGTGAAAAACATTAAAGTGCTTCTTCCAAAATTCTTTTAAGGTTAATTTTGTCTCTTCAGTTACACGGAAGCATCTGGAGAAGAGCTCCTTCGTATATAATTTCTTAAAATTGCTAATGACTTGTTGGTCCATGGGCTGGAGAACAGAGGTCGTGTTGGGTGGAAGGAACTTGAACTGAATGAAGTCATGTTCACTGCAGTCAGCCAAGTGAAAAAGGGTGTATGGGCATTATCCATGATCAGAAGGCACCGCAGGGGCAGCTTGTTCTCTGTTAGGTACTGACTCATGGTCGGCGCAAACACTTCATCAATCCACTCCATAAACAAGCTCCGTGTCACCCATGCTTTTGTATTGGCCCTCCACATTACAGGCAGTCTGGCCTTATTTACGTTGTGCTGCTTCAAGGCACGCGGGTTATTTGAATGGTAGACAAGTAGCGGCTTTGGTTTCAAGTCGCCACTATGCGTTTGAGCATAACAAAGCGTAAGCCTGTCCTTCATTGGCTTGTGGCCTGGGAGCGCCTTCTCTTCTTGGGTGATAAATGTCCTGTTGGGCATCTTCTTCCAGAAGAGGCCCGTTTCATCACAATTGAAAATCTGTTGAGCGACGTATCCTTCGACCTCCACGAACTCGGCAAACTCGGTCCACGAATGCCTCAGCAGCAGCCTTGTATGCGCTAGCATTCTCGCCATGCCTAATTACAGAGTGAATGCCAGTTCTCGTCTTGAAGTTATCAAACCACCCTTTACTAGCCTTAAAATCATCTAGCGTGGCACTAGTAGAAGGAGTTTTCTTCAGCAAACTCTGATACACTTGCCGAGTTTTTTTCGCAGATGATCGGCTCGTTTACGCTATCACCTGCCATCTGTTTCTCATGTACCCACTTCAAAATGATTTTTCTGTCTCTTCGAGGGTTTGCGATCTCATCTTGGTTAGTACTGTCACTCCCTTCGCAACATTTGCTTCTTTAATGGCATCCTTGTTTTTCAAAATTGTCGAAATTGTTGACTTGGCCATCTTGTACTCACTTGCGATATCGGTATTTTTGAACACCACGTTCAAACTTTTCTATAATTTCTTTCTTTATTTCAATGGTTATCTTCCTCTGCACCCTCTTCTCACCATCACTCTTCACTTTCTTACTTTCACCACCACTCTTCACTTTGTTAGGGCCCATTATGAAGAAAATCACAAGTTTTAGCGCAAAAAATGCTAAGCGGGTGTGAACGTCTTGTACACAATGAGATGAGACAAAGAGTGATGCGTGGGTGATGCCGTGCGTGGGAGGCTGGAAGATGGCTGGTCCCATGGCAACTCAAACGCTCTCACGTGTGCTGGGCGATTTCGCGCATTTTTCAAATGTTTGTGTCTAAAAATTAGTTTGTGAAACAAAGTGAATTGTTATTTTCCAGAAATTTCCAGCATTTTTCAAATGTTCATGTCTCAAAATTAGTTCATGACCCAAACAGAATTTTTATTTTCCGGATTTTTTTTTTTTGTTCGTATCTCAAAGTTAGTTCAGTAAGTTTTTTGAAATTTTACCTATAATTTTGGTGGGGATCGTGTATGCGTGATTGGGTCAATGCGTTAAGTGAGTCAGGGTCTACTGTATATATATATATATATATATATATATATATATATATATATATATATATATATATATATATATATATATATATATATATATATATATATATATATATATATATATACACAATATATACATATACACAATATATATATGTATATATACAGTAAACCCCTATATTCGTGTACTCATGGTTCGCGGACTCATGCAAGAGTACAGGTTTCTCTGTGGAACATATCTAGCCATCATTCGCGGGAAAATTAAGCCCATTCGCAGTATTTTTCACTGAGAAATATTCACTAATTACTGTATTTTCATATAATTTTCATGAATAAAAGCACTTTTTGTGATAAAACTATTAAAATACTCAGGTATAAGCATTTTTACAGGGTTTTTCTTGTGTTTAAACTATCAAAATGGGCAGTTCTAAGTGTTTTTAGAGGGTTTTAAGCATTCACGGCTTTGACCTATTTGCGAGGGGTGTGGGACGCATCCTTTATAGTGAATCTGAGGGGTTCACTGTGTGTGTATATATATATATATATATATATATATATATATATATATATATATATATATATATATATATATATATATATATATATATATACATATATATATTATATATTATATATATTTCACACATTACCACGTGCAAAAAAAAGAGACGAGATGTAGGTCCTGACCGGTTTCGACTTTCTTTCCAAGCCATTGATGAAGGACTGATACAGAGTATTAGAAGTCACAAATATATATACTACAGGAACAGTACTGATGAACATACACAACCATTAGAGACTACATATCCACCCAAAGGCCGGTGTCAAGGTAAATGCGACATTACCACCAAAATTCATAAGAAGATGGGGGATACAAGTATCTTTCATATTATTATTATAAGGCAGTACAAGATATCCCCCATCTTCTTAAGAATTTTGGTGTTAATGTCACATTTAAGAACAACAAAACAACGAAACGTACTTATCAAGAACTCCCCTGACAGTACTAAAGGTTGTATATAAAATTCTTTGTAAGTCTTATGACAACTTTTATATTGGCCAAACGAGTAAAGCACTGGAAGAGAGAATAGAACAGCATAAGCAATGTGTGATTTATGCGCAAGGGAACAGTGGTATTTTTGTACATGTTAGTGAGCACAATCATGCTAGCAATTGGGAAGGGGCAAAAAGGATTGTATATTCCGATAACACACTGGAAAGGCATATCATTGAATCTAGCTTTACAAAAGAAAGTTACAGCCATAATATGAATATCAGTCAAGGGATGTATAAACTTGATCCTTTAATATCAAAAGAAATTTGTAAATTGTTTAAGTTTAAATCTTAGGTAGGCCGTAGAGATGTATGAAAATAAGATCATCATATTTGTAAACACAGTACAGGGGCAGCAGTGCTTCTGACTTTTCCAAACTCTGCCTCCCTAACACCTGTCAGGTGTAGATCTGTTGTTGCCTATGGTCGGTATGTTTATCAGTATTGTCCCCTGAAAGTATGTTGTGATTTTTAGCCAAATGAGTTTGGAAGGCCACTCCTACCTTGACACCTGTAGTAGATATATTTGTGACTTCTAATACTCTGTATCAGTCCTTCGTCAATGGCTTGGAAACAAAGTCAAAACCGGTGATAATGTGTGATAAATGAATCACATACAAAAGTGATTATAATCATCATATACATACAGTAAACACCCCGTATTTGCGTTCTCATGATTCGAAGACTCACGCATTCGCGGGTTTCTCTGTGGAACATATCTAGCCATTATTCGCGGAAAATTCACCCATTCGCGGTAATTTTCACTGAGAAATATTCACTAATTACTGTATTTTCATATATTTTCATGAATAAATGCACTTTTTGTGATAAAACTATTAAAATACTCAGGTATAAGCATTTTTACAGGGTTTTTCTTGTGTTTTAACTATCAAAATGGGCAATTCTAAGTGTTTTTAGAGGGGCTTTAAGTATTCGTGGATTTTAGCTATTTGCGGGGGTGTGGTATGCATCCCTACATGAATATGGGGGTTCACTGTATATATATATATATATATATATATATATATATATATATATATATATATATATATATATATATATATATATATATATATATATATATATATATATGTATGTATGTGTGTATATATAAATATATATATATATATATATATATATATATATATATATATATATATATATATATATATATATATATATATATATATATATATATATATATATATATATATATATATATATGTATGTATGTATGTATGTGTGTATATAAATATATATATATATCTATATATATATATATATATATATATATATATATATATATATATATATATATATATATATATATTTATATATATATATATATATATATATATATATATATATATATATATATATATATATATATATATATATATATATATATATTTATATATATTTATATATATTTATTTATATATATATATATATATATATATATATATATATATATATATATATACATATACAGTATATATATATGAATATGACTGAAATATTTCCTGTTAAAACAGAATTCCATCAAATATGAGCCCATAAAAAGGCCAAAATGTAGAAAATAAAGGCTATATTTCAGAGACCAGCTGTCTCTCTCATCAGGCAAATAGTGAATGAGGAAGAGCTACAGAAAAGCAGTATTTATACCAGAAGGTCAATAGGTCAGCTGTTATGGCACTCCAGTTGTCAATTTCTCTTTAATCTTCATAATCACTGGTGGGAGGAAGATTTTACCTATAATATCTGAATCCCAGGCACCTCTTGAAGGGTTCATGGTATTTCTTTGTTTAATCAAAGCTGATTCCACCATCTGGGTTTTGAACCGACAATTGCTGCTATAAATTATATGAAACAAATTCCAGTTTATTCTGTAATTGAGGTTATTTATGTGGTTAAAAATAGCTGAGCTCTGTTGTCCTTATCTAACTGAACGTTCATGCTGTATTAATCTCTGGGGGAGTGATTTGCCTGTGAAACCGATAAGATTGGTCACAATCGAGGTAGGGGATTTCATAAGCTCGTGTTTTTGGGGACTGACTTTTGTTGGACGTTGATCAGGGATTTGGCTAAGGTATTTGGGTAGGTAAAAGCAAAAGGGTTAGAGTTTCCAAGTGGCTGTGTCAATTTCTTAATCCTTCCGAGGTGTGGGATTTTTATTTTATTGTTGGGCGTCTCTCTAGTCTTGTTTTGAGGTGTATGGTAGAAAATTTTGTTGGCTTTGTGGATTGCTTTCTCAATTATATGGTCAGGATACTTTAAAGATGACAGCTGTTTACGGATTAGTTTAATTTCTTTTCCAGGAAATCCGGGGAGCAAATTCGTAAGGCTCTTAAGAATAAATTGCTGGCTACTCCAATCTTGATAGGGATGTCATGGTAGCTATAAAAGCTACCATGATAGAGAATGTAGGTTTTTTGTATTTAGTAAATTTGTATTCTGTTGTGTCTCTAATTATTAAAACATCAAGAAAAGGAATTTTGTTGCCTGTTTCCATTCAACTTTAAATTTGATGCTAGTCACTAATGCATATAATTTTGAAAGAAATTCATTGAAATTACACCAATTATTATCCCAAAATGTTAAGACATCAACTACATATCTCATCCACAGCAAGTCTTTAGGTTTTATTGCATTTATTATTATAATTTCAAAATATTCCATGTATAGATTGGCTAAAACAGGACTTAAAGGGCTGCCCATACTGCACCCGAATTTTTGTTTATAGAATGAAACTCTAACCCTTTTGCTTTTACCTACCCCCAAATACCTGGTTAATGTCCAAGAAAAGCCAGTCCCGAAAAACACAGGAGTTTACAAAATCCCTTGCCTCGATTGTGACCAATCTTATATCGGTTTTACAGGCAAATCACTCCGCCCAAGATTAATACAGCATAAACATTCAGTTAGGTATGGACAACAGAGCTCAGCTATTTTTAACCACATAAATAACCAAAATCACAGAATATACTGGAATTTGTCTTGTATAATTTATAGCAGCAATTGTTGGTTCAAAAGCCTGATGGTGGAATCAGCTTTGATTACACAAAGAAATGCCATGAACCTTTCAAGAGGTGCCTGGGATTCAGATATTATAGATAAAATCTTCCTTCAACCTGCAATGAAGAAGTCTAAAGAGAAACTGTCAACTGGAGTGACGTAACAGCTGACCTATGGTCCTTCTGGTTAAATATCGCTTTTCTGTAACTCTTCCTCATTCACTATTTGCCTGATGAGACATTTGGTCTCTGAAATATAGCCTTTATTTTCTACATTTTGGCATTTTTATGGGCTCCTTATGTTTGATATACAGTATATATATATATATATATATATATATATATATATATATATATATATATATATATATATATATATATATATATATATATATATATATATATATATATATATATATATATATATATATATATATATATATATATATATATATATATAATATAGTAAACCCCTGTATTTAGATCTCACGATTCGTGGACTCATATATTCACGGATTTCTCTGTGGAATGTATCTACCCATTATTTGTGGAAAATTCACCCATTCGTGGTATTTTTCACTGAGAAATATTCACTAATTACTGTACACTATTTTCATCTCATTTTCATGACTAAATGCACTGTTTGTGATAAAACTATTAAAATACTCAGGTAATGCTTGAGTTACGATAATTCGATTTTGCATCGGGGTAAGCAATTAATACCGATAGACAATATTATTTACAAAATATTTCTAAATTTCACGTGGACCCAGGCAGCAGCATAATCAGGCGTGAGAAAGACCAAATTACAATAGACAACTTTTCCTCCATCTCTTTATCCCATCATCTAGTTAAAACACTAAAAGAGAATGATAAAAGTATTGTTAGTAACGTTATGCTCTTGCGTAAACGCATACAGCCATAAACAACCGACCAAGAAACTGTTGTTTTGCTGATAACCAAATTGGATAGCAACAGCCATTTACCTGGTATTTCAACCATTGTACGGTAATAAACAATTACCGTAGCTTATAGCACAAATGACATTAAGTAGAATATGACTGATATATTTTACATTATACCCTTATTCAGTATGGATAAAAGATCGTCATGGAAATATACAGCTAAATTTAAGCTGCAAGTTGTAGCTGAAGCTGAGAAAACAATGTTCAAGCTGCTAATGACTATACCGTAAATTATCGTGCATCGGCAACATGGATGAAACTTGATTGTAATTAAAATTGGAGAGAAAGTATTTTAATCAAAACTACTGGGCATGAAAAAACACATTACTGTTAATTTTACGCCGATAAATGATAAATACATAAAGCTCGTATTATGATGAAATCAACTGAAAATAGCAAACGGAATCTTGAATTTTTTTTACACAAAACAAACATCCCCAAACAGCCATCATCATCTATTAATGAAAAATTAGGTATATTAACTTCACAATGAGATGTATTTAAGTTATTTTTCGACTTAAAAACACTAAGCATAACGAAAAATAACCTTGTCCCATATAAATAAAGTATCTAGAGATTCATTTACGCTAACTAGAAGCAAGAAAAGCGCTCTGAACTGAATTAAATACGGCGAAATAAACAACGCATAAACGATTTCCAAACCAAAATATTGATCGCTATCGATGCTATGACTGCAATCTATAGTGCAAAAGCAATATAAGAATATATACAATATTATTGGATACAGTGAATTAAGGCATAACATTTTAAAAGATGCATATTCGCTATGTTGACGTTTGTATAATACAATATGTGAATATAGAGTACAGTATAATGTAGGCTATGCTACCGGATATGTATACAATGTACCATAGTGTAGGCTACGCTAATTCTTGTTATTCAATTTCTCTTTCCACTGAATTATCATAAGTCACTTCGCATGAACCTCCAGAATTAGCTGATATTAATAATTACTATACATATATGGTAGGCTAGGCTACCATATATGCATACATGGTACAGAATACCCTAGTGTAGGCTAGGCTATGTTTGAGATATGTTTTGGTATTTCTATTTCTTACGTTTTTCCCAACAAACAATGACTAAATTGTTCCAAACAGTTATTTACCACCAAAATGATAATGAACTTTCAATGAAAAATTAATATTATGTTATCATAAATGTTATTACTACCGTAATTACACTGCTATTAAAATTTCTTAAAGGTTACCGAAAGATAAAGATTGCTGTGAGCGCAACCAAAACC
Organism: Macrobrachium rosenbergii; assembly: GCF_040412425.1. Lineage (NCBI taxonomy): Eukaryota > Metazoa > Arthropoda > Malacostraca > Decapoda > Palaemonidae > Macrobrachium > Macrobrachium rosenbergii. The sequence continues at coordinate 41,833,914 of NC_089788.1, forward strand.
CGATGTTTACATTTTGTCAGATGGCTTCGCACATATAAAAGTTGATTTCATTGATATGGAATTATTCCTTGAATAGGCTATTTATTATGAAGATATGCCAATAATATATAAGGTAAAAAGGGTTACATTACCTTTATTATCAGTTTATTTCATAATGTGAATCTTTTCATGTATGTCGGTGGTTGCTGCACCTAGGCTGAGGCTAGCCTACCGATAACATCACTTAAGATGCAAAAAAAAAAATGCTTCACTTTAATGGACAATCGGCTTTAACAGACGACCTTCACCCTTATTAGTCAGTTAAAGTGAAGTTTTACTGTACTAAAATCTTTTAAAATACAAAGAATTATCTTGCAATTATCAATTTTTGATAGTGTAGTCACTTGTTTCGTCCTCAAGGAGTTACCCCTCCATGGTGTGCCAGAGCTCCATGGTGACTAGGCTAATATCAAAGAAGTATCTTTTAGCCTGGTCTTGTAGCTGGGTATTGTGTTGTAATGACAGACACCATGACGCATGATGGAATATAATGGACTCAATGATAAGAGAGCATTTTTCCTTATATTCAGCAAAGCTGAACCCAGTTTTCCAGTGTTAAAACCTGCAAGAAAGAGAAGTGACTATTGCTTGTTTACGACCGGGCTGGTAAAAGACCAGGAGCCATTACTTCCCTGGTCAACGTAAAGTGCATATGTCAAGCCAGTGCCCCTCACTAAAACTGCTTCGATTCTCAATTTTTTCGTCAGGGAGGATCATGGAAACACCTAAACTTGAAAATTATGTGCTTATTTTTAAGGTCCAGTTGAAAATTGCTAGTTTAAACTGTGGAACAGGTGTTTAATTTGTGTTTGAAAGCCAGAAAACGACCTTTGCTTCGCGAGCACATGGTCTGTGCTTTCTCATGATCTCTGTTTGCTATTTGTGAAAAGCACAAAATTTGAAGAATTTGTTATTCTACAGTATTTAGAAGTTTTAACTAATGAAATGTTCCACAATTTATTGTTAATTCACATAATCCTTTCAGATAACGCTGTCTACAATAGCCTAGGCGGTAGCCTACATGAGATGGTAGTCTAACAGATTCAGTGAGAATAATTTAGACTATATAGAAGATGTTGTCTGTAACTTATAACCTAGGATTACATATCTTAAAGTGACTTAAATAACCTGGATTGGTAGTAACCTAAAGTAAGGTAGGCAAAAAAGTTTTAAGACATGTCCTTTTATGGTCCAAGGCAGCAGCCTAGTTCACACAAATGACCCTAGGATTTGATAAATAGGCTACATATTTTTTCCCTTTACTGTATATATCCTGCATACTTAAGCATGAACTAAATATCCAGGACTAGGCAGTACCTTACATTAAGTTAAGTGATTACCTTCTACTAAACATCCCATTATTGGACTAAAACATTAGCCTAGAACATGTAACCCAGGACTAGATGAAAATAGTACCCTGTGTGAGATGAGATGGTTGCCTAGCTTTAAGGCTACATGCAAAGGCAATTGTTTTATGTAACCCATACCCTTAAGTGTTAATTAGATCATCCAGATTAGGTAGTATTCTATATTAGAGTAAGTGCTAGCCTAGCTATAAGATTACACATTAGTGGGTTACTGTTTTGTATAGTAAACCAAATAACCTAGGACTGGATATAAACAACCTGGGTTAGACAAAAATAGTAGCCTAACTATAAGGTTACATAGTACTGTAAGTTTCTGTTTTGTCTAATCTATACATTATAAAGAGTGATCTATAATAACCTGGATTAGGTAATATACTATACTAGACACCTATACTAGATAAAGAAAGAACAAACAAGCCTAGGATTACATATAAACAGTATTCTAGGCTCAATAAAAATAACCTAGTTTTTTTATGACTCAGTAGCCCATCTGTAAGGCTACATACCACTAGGGTCTTATATAGCCTTTATCCTTAAAAGTGTTATAAAGCTATAACAGGCAACAGCCTAACCAGATTAAGTAGGAATCCCTTTTTAAGGGAATATCCAGCTGTCAGCTTAGAAACAGTATGGCTGAGTATCAGACAAAAGGATAGTCTCAGCTACATAAAACATAAAACCAAATTATAAGAGGGTTATTTTCTGTACAGTTTATATCCTTAGGTTTTAAATAAGCCTAGAATAAGCAGTAGCTTAGAATAGGTTAAGCGAGAACCCTCTTAAGAAATCCTCTATGCTTAGCTTACGTAAATTACTAGAAGAATTAACCTAAGCCATATAAAACATTAAATTGTGTTAGTTAAACAAATTAGTTTATACAAGATTAGTCTGAATGGCATGACAATTTAAAATTAAAATTTCACATAGCCATTGCAAAAGGACTAACAGTTTAAGTAATACAACCATATACGGGTGTCAAATCTAACCTAACCATCAAAGAGTTTAAGTTAACATAAATATTTAATAAAATGTATTACAACTACACACTTGTAATCAAGTTCCTGTAAGATGGAATATACTAATGATACAGGGATTTATAGAAGTGTCCCTTATTAAAAACAATTCATACTAATTACATGTAGTTTCTAATAACAACTTGATTTCTTCACTACAGGGCTGCCATTATGCAGGACCCTCAGCTCAAGAGTTCCGTAGCAAATTGCTCGGTTTGCTTTTTGCCAGTGGGTACGGCCCATACCACCTGCCATGAGCAAAGTCCTTGTAAAAAACATGAAAAATTTGCTTGGTCGCCAGATATGTGCAAAATTTGTAGTGTGCTCCTGGTAGCAAGTTTTAATTACAAAACAGCTCATTTTAAGCTGTGTCGTGGCTCCTAGGGTTCAGCAAGGGTAAAGAAGGGGAGATTATATTTTTTCCAGCAGAACGCCGGGAGCAGATGTTTAACCCTCTCAGAAGATTTATGTTTGGGACAAAACCCAGTAACATGTCCCCAATACCTCCCATGTTAACCCTGAAGAGGAAACAGAGGGATCTTCACTTGGAGGTAACTTTCTTACAAAAGAATATGAAGCTGATATTGCTCCCGAAATGACCTTGCTACACCCAGAAGGATCAGGAACACAACTTTCAGCTAACCATGGGAGAAACCTTCCCGTAGGAATTCAATCCAACATACAGCTTTCAGAAGCTGAACAGGATCCTTCCCCCAAAAGGGATACAAGGATCCACTTAACCCCAAATGAAATGGCTACATTTTTGGAGGGGTACAGTAACTCCCCCAAGACCTCTCCCCCTGGGTAACAGGCAGTTACAGTTCAGCTGTGGATGTGCTAAGTCAGACTGCGCAAGTTCCCCCAAAAGGAATACACAGTTTGTGGCATTTGATCAATTCCATAAGGAAATTATGAGTAACATCAAAGATGCCCTTGCCACAGAATGGCAATACATAATGGACATATTACATGATTCCAGACAGGAAATTAAAGAAATCAAGTCAGTCATGTACACTCCAAAGTGTAAAAGTACTGCATCCTGCAAACAAAGAGGCAGAGTGGAAACAAATTCTGCTCAAACAAGGTCTAAGGATAGAACTCCAACTGGAGACAACAAAATGGCCACTTTGGACTACAAAACTTCAGATCAAATCATACCAGGGGCTCCAATATTCTCCCCTGATGATACTGACAATCCTTGGTGAGATGCCTCAATGTGCATTTTCTTTCCTGATGGTAAGTATCTCATTAATGAAAGAAAAACCATGATCGAAGTTGTACATGTGGAGTATAGAGACAGTGCAGCATCCCTTAATATAGAATGGCGCCTGACACCACCTTCGCCCGACATGGAGAAACCTCAAGAAGAAACACTTCTTTGACCTGGAAATAGAGCATTAAAAGCTATACAGTAAACCCCTGTATTCGCGGGGGATGTGTACCACATGCCCCCATGAACAGCTAAAATCTGCAAATACTTAAAACCCCTCTAAAAACACTTAGAACTGCCTATTTTGATAGTTCAAACACAAAAAACCCTCTAAAAATGCTTATACCTGAGTATTTTAATACTTTTATCACAAAAAGTGCATTTAGTCATGAAAATGATATGAAAATACAGTAATTAGTGATATTTTGCAGTGAAAAATACCGCAAATGGGCGAATTTTCTGCAAATAATGTGTATATATGTTCCACAGAGAAATCCACGAATAGGTGAGTCCGCAAATCATGAGACTGCGAATATGGGGGATTTACTGCAGATGACACCCTTTACCAGGTCTACAGAAAATGGATCCATTATGAACAAAACCCAACTTGCTCACTAAGTACCCCCAGCGTTCTGTCCCTTCACTTTTAAAATACTTAACCATGTGAAGGCAGACTTTCAGAATTATGTAGGAACTAGAAAACAGGAGCCGATGACAGAACTAAAACCATTTGCCACAGTCCCCTGGTTTCAAAAAATTCCACCAAGGAATGGACAACGCTTCAACTCCTTTTTGACAGGAAAAAGCTCCCCTTAGATGTAGCTACTCAGCAATTTGGGACCCCTATGATAAGAACCTCTAACGAGACAACTTTGTCAGATTTCCGTGCTAGGAAAATATTAACAGTAGTCGTCCAGGAACTCAGAAAAGAAGGAATACATTAGCTTATCTAGATGACTGGTTAATCTGGGGTCCACAAGAAAAGTGCTTGAAAAACCTAAGAGCAGTGGTCAACAGACTCCAGTCAAAAGGTTTTATAATGAATTGGAAAAAATTCCACCTCACGCCCAGCAGACGCTTTCAGTGGCTGGGACTGTGTTGGGATACTCTTCAGGGCTTGTTGTCTCTCCCCATCAGAACTCAGAACAGAATAAGGAAAAACCTCAAAAGGTTCCTGGCACAGCCCAGAGTTTCCAGATGGCAATTAGAACGTATGATGTGTCTGGTGCAGTTTGCATCAGTAATAGATCCAATACTCATACTGCAACTGAAAAACATGAACAAATTCTGGCTATCGCACGCAAAAAAAAAGATGTGAGACTGATCTCACTAAAAGAATCAGAAAGTTGGGGAGATACTTTGGCCTTGGACCTGGAAGGAATCTCTGGCAAAACAGGCCACCCTGACTCCTACATCTGTACGAGTGACAATACACACAGATGCCTTGTTGACAGATTGGGGAAGACATTGGGAGCATCGTCAGGTAGCAGGGAGGTGGTCGGCTACTCTGAGGACTGTCATATCAATTTCCTGGAGCTGATGGCTGTCTTTTTGTCTCTAAAAAAACTCAACCTCCAGAAGAGACATATTCTGTTGGTTCTAGACAACACAACTGCAATGTCCTGCATCAAAAGATCGGGACCACGTTCACCTCCTCTCAATATGATAATACTAGCCATCCTTCAGATGGCACAAGTAAAGAAGTGGCATCTGTCTGCAATTCACCTCACAGGGTCTCTCAATGTAATAGCAGACTCTCTCAAGGAAAATGACAGCCTCAACAGAGTGGATGTTGGACAACCACTCTTTTCAAACAATAGCCAACATGCTTCCACAATCAGAAGTGGACCTGTTTGCCACATACGAGAATCACAAACTCCCAGTATATGTCTCTGAATTTGGACAGTCAAGCAACAGCAAGAGATGCCTTCCTATAAGACTGGAACAAGTGAAGGACGATATATCTTTTTCCTCCATTGTCCCAGATTTTGAAGGTTTTGAGCAAACTCCTAACCTTCAAAGGAACAGCTTACCTAATAGCCCCAAGTTGGTCAAACAAGCATTGGTTCCCATTACTTCAACAACAGGTAAGAAGATAAGTTCCACTATCGTCTGCTGTTCTATCCCAGAAAGTAGGAGAAAAAAGTTCGTTTACATGTCCTCCCTTCTGAGCTGAGGCCTTCATGTATGGATCTTTTAAATATCTGCCATGAAAACTACTCACCCAACAAAAATTACGGACATCATCTTTCCGGCAATACCAGCCCGTATGGAAGATATGGTTAGATTACAGTACTGTATATCCATACTGACAGCCCAGTAGAGATTTCTGTAGAAACACTTTTAAATTTTCTTATATACATTTTTTTTAAGACGTCTTGCGTTTACAACAATCATGGTGTACAAGGCAGCATTAACGGAACCCTTGCTTTATGGATTCGGGATTGGTTCCAGCATAGAAGTTGTCACTTCCCTTCAGCAGTCTCTTGCTCTACACAGACCCACTCCCAAAAGACTTCCAATTACTTGGTCCCTGAACAAGGTACTTCGACTTCTATCTACCCATCAATTCAGCGGACCCAATACAACCACGACTCATAAGATACAAAAGACGATCTTCCTGATCGCATTAGCATCAGGAGCCTGTATTAGTGAACTGGACTCTCTTAGATGGGGACGATACATCACGCAAACTGCTGATAATCAATTATTATTGTCCCCTAGCCCAGCATTCCTGGCCAAGAATGAGGATCCTTTAAGAAAGAAATCTCCTATTCTTATAAAAAAACTCAATTTAGCAGACAAAACATTATGCCCAGTTCAAGCACTTAAGGTTTACCCAGAGGTCACAGCAAACATCCCAGAGGGTTCGATTTTCCTACACCCTAGCACAAATAAACCACTCTCTCTACAAGGGTTAAGGATAATTTTAGTGTCTCTCATTAAAAAGGGAAACCCACACTCCTTTCCTAGGTCACATGATATTTTAGGAAAGTAGGAAAGTAAGTACATCGCTGGCCTTCTTCAGAAATGTCTCACTCGAAGAAGTCTCCATATGTACAGGGTGGTCATCAGAGACAGTATTCTTAAAACATTATTGCCATAAGCTCGAACAAATTCGACTACAGCGTGTATCAGTAGGTGGTATGGTTAATGCTGACCCCATAGGCACTACAGCAGAAAATCAGGGGTATGCTTACTATCGCCGGGGGAAGGTGCGACAAGACTGCAACCATACCCAGCGTACTTAGGTAAGTCACTACAGAACTTCACCCTAAAAAAACGATTCTTGTTTAGTTTCTTGTTTTTTGTTACCAAAACCCAAAGGTTTTTACAATAAAGAATGGGGCTTGAAACTTGTGACTTGACCTTGGACCGGAAATGTTTTTGTTTTTTCTTTGGGTTGTTGGGATTAAAATTTTCAGAGCTTAAGCCCTTCATCACCTGTCAATTTATTTGTAAAGCTCCTTGAGGACGAAACAAGTGACTACACTATCAATAAACAGGTTTTGATGTACGAAAAACATATTTTTGGTAGTCACTATTAAGTTCTCAAAACCCTCCCACTTCCCTGACGAAAAGGTATGGGGTTTGGGTACGGGATCATCCTGCACTGACCACCAGAGAGTAATGGCTCCTGGTCTTTTACCAGCCCAGTCATAAACAAGATGGCAGAAGTGCATGCGCAACTGTCACTTTTCCTTCTCACACATTTTGATGTTGGAAAACTGGGTTCAGCTTCATTGAAGATAAGGGTAAATGCCCTCTTATCTTTGAGTCTATTATACTCCATCACATGTCAATACGACACAATACCCGGCTACAAGACCAGACTAAAAGATATTTCTTTGATATTAGTCTAGTCACCATGGAGCTCTGGTACACCATGGAGGTAATTCCTTGGTGACTCAACAGCAACTACCAAAAATAGGTTTTTCCTACATCAAAACCTGTTTTTTTGCCAAAAGATAATAGAACAAATGATTTTACAACTATCTAACAAAATTGATAATTTTTATGTGTAATTATTATTTGTTAGGGTCTTTTTAGGTGTAATGCTATATTACTTTATTTTACACTCAAACCTAAAACTAGGACACTGCATACCCCAATGTCTCTTTAATGCAAATTGCATAAGTGTACTTCATAAAAGGAGCATTAAGGGGAGCGCACTCTTAGATTTTTTATGAATATTTTTGAAATTTGAAAAAAATGGTTAAATGGCCGTAAGACATGAGCAACACCTTCGTTATCACGTGATCAAAGCATTTTTTCGAAATATTAAAATTGATGGGGTTTTGGGCCTTCGCCCCCCAACACGGTGAGGTAGGGCTGACGTTTGGCTCCTAATGACTATTGTCATTTTTTCCTTTATTCGCCTAATTTATTCATTATTTTGATTTTTATATCACCTTATCTCCTACGTCTGGCAGTGTCTGGCAACAACAATGGCTTGTTCCTTGGTGAATGCGTGGTAGGAGACAGGGTTGCCACCATACGTTGAAAGCGGGTGGTGGGACACTTTTACTCTGACCAATTTTTTCGCTATTTGCGGTGTTTTTGCTGTCTTTTTACATCCAGTAACTCTAAATACAATCTATATACTTTCACCTTCAAAAATACGCTCACAGTTGATGAAATGAATAAAGGATGATGAAAAGGGAGTATATGATGACAAGTTCATTATATCAAATCTCGGTTAGATAAAATAGTGTCGGGTATTAGGTGCAAGGTAGGAAATTGCAGGGGTAAAGTTCAGGTCGAATTCTCTGCCAATAGATGGGATACTGATATTTTAATGAAGTGCCAATCGTGTAGGTTTACAGTTAGTGCCCCAGCAAAGCAAATTAGCAATGGAAAATCTCAGCACCATCAATTGAGTGAGATAAATATTGAGGAAATTGAACACAACTTTGGCTATGAGAAATTCAACTTGCTAACACATCTGTTTGGCACAAGTGAAAGTATAGAAGAAGTTCTTCATTCGAGAGACAAAAGGCTTGAAAATCAAACTCCAAAGACCAAAAGACCAAACAAGTGAAAAAAACGACTGAAAATGAGTCAAGAATATCAGCCTAGTAGCTACTAAACTTCTAGTTTCTTAGTTTCAAACAAGGCAACAATGAGTCAGGTGGTACTTGATGATACCCTCGCCTCGAGCGAATAATACCCCTTTTATAGAGGAAGGGGGTGACCTGGAGCCAGAAATCAACCAAAATAATGCTCTAAGGTAAGTTTTTCCACGAGTGCCAAAAAAACCACTTGTTGATCTTTACGGTCGTTTTTCTCAGTTTTCACTTTTTGCACTTCAAACGCAAACTACATTTTTATTTTTAGTCCAATTTTAAAGTTAAATATACCATTGGAAAGAGGAAAGAAAGACGAATATTTGTTTGGGGCTAGATTTTTTCTTAGGTTGACGAGGAACCGGTGATAATCAAATTATACAAATTTGGGGGGAAAATCCCCCCTCGCCCCATCAAAAAAAAAAAAGGAAAAGTAGAAAAACTCTTCCCATTATTTTTTTCATACTGTGATATGCTTTCTGTGTATGAAGCCGCATTGCAATAGCTCTAAAAGTGAAGGAGGTGAATCATTTTTAATTTTTTTATTTTTTTATTTTTTTAATAAAATCCAAAATAATCATCCAATCACTCAAATTTTTCCTGGAACATCACCTTATATATATGTATAACATATAAAAATTCCATAAAAATCGGAGCATTATTTCTATGTAAGCGTGCGCTCCCCTTAATTTCAACCTATTGTGAGTCTTTGTTTCCCTTCTACAGTAGTTAATTCTTTAGAAAAAAAAAATTATTTCCCACATAACTGTTATCCAAGCCTTTGAGAGACAAGGGGAAGACCTGGGTTTCCGTTAGTAAAAATGCTCAAAATTATTTTCTAGTGAAATTCAAATGATTTTAATTGAAGCTATTGGCATGCTACTGTAATATTACCTTTCTTTCACAAACACTCATGAGGTCTCTATCATTTAAGAAATTCTTGTAAGGTAATTTCTTGTGAACCTACTGCATAATTAATTTATTCCTTTCCATATATTACAAAGTTATAATGAGAGAAGCTATATTACTGTAATCTATACTACATAAAAAATTCTAACAAAATTTCTGACTTCTTTAACTGTTACTACTTGAATAAGCATCATGATTCAATATTTTCCCATACAATGTCATTTGGTAGGATAACTCAGCAACTTTTCTATTCAGGATGTGTGGTGGTATACCACTGAATGTTATTCACTCTGATTGACAGGAAGATAATCTGGGAATAAGTGATACACATTGTATAAAACCTGAAAGAATTGCTATTGTATGCAACTCCTAAAACTAGGAAAATCTTTCTGTAGCTGTTAACCCTTTAGCGCTGACTGGACGTATTTTACATCGGCAAAAGTTGTCTGTCGGGTGCCAAGTGGACGTAAAATACGTCGACTACAAAAAGTTTTTTTAAATATTCGCGGAAAAATACTTATAGGCCTCGTTTGCGAAAAATTTTAAATCATGAGCCTTGAGGGATGCTGGGAGTTCACGGATCACGCTGTTGTTTTGTTTACAAGCGTGACCCAGCTACACATGCGCGAATTTCTTTCTTATCCCAATAGAAAGCATCAGCTAACTGCTGAAAATCTCAGAAATTCTTTAGTCACTTTGTCGTAATTTTTGCACCATTTTCTATTAGCCTTTACATAAAGTTTTATATATGAAAATGTGCACAATTTCATGTAGAATACAACAAAAAATAACTCATGGTTGTAGCTTTTATCACTTTTGACATATTTTCATATAAATCACGATAAGTACATATATTTCATATAAATCACGATAAGTGCCAAAATTTCAACCTTCGATCAACTTTGACTCGACTGAAATGGTAAAAAAATGCAATTGTAAGCTAAAACTCTTACATTCTAGTAATATTCAATCATTTACCTTAATTTTGCAACAAACAAGAAGTCTCTTGCACAATATTTCGATTTATGGTGAATTTTTGAGAAAAAACTTTTTCCTTACATCCACGCGCGCTAACTGCTGAAAATCTCAGAATTTCTTTAGTCACTTTGTCGTAATTTTTGTACCATTTTATATTAGCCGTTACATAAAGTTTTATATATGATAATGTGCGCAATTTCATGTAGAATACAACAGAAAATAATTCATGGTTGTAGCTTTTATCAGTTTTGAAATATTTTCATATAAATCACAATAAATGCCAAAATTTCAACCTTCGGTCAACTTTGACTCGACCGAAATGGTCGAAAAATGCAATTGTAAGCTAAACCTCTTACTTTCTAGTAATATTCAATTATTTACCTTCATTTTGGAACAAACGGGAAGTCTCTAGCACAATATTTTGATTTATGGTGAATTTTTAAAAAAAACTTTCTTTTATGTCCGCGCGTTACGAATTCATGCATCATTTTGTGATAATATTTTCTCTGTGTTGCTTTAATTGTTTTACAATTTGTTATATACCAAAATCATCGCAATTTAGTGTACAATACAACGAAAAAAAAAATAGCTAATTAGCTTTAACCGTTTTGCTCACATCATGATTTGTATACAATTATATATGAAATTTTTTTTTGCGCTGTAATATATTCCAATATTTATATATGATAATGATATTTTTTTTTATTTCTGATGGTTGCATACTAAACTTCAGGCAATGACAAAAAAAGGAGCCAAAAATGAACTCTTAATCTTAAAAACTAAGCGTGCTGTGATTTTTTGAAAAAAACTTTCTTTCCGCTTCGGTGCTAACTCCCAAACCCCGCTGGCATACGGCAGACACTTTTGTAAATAGAGGCTCGGCGTTTAATGGTTAAACAAAACATGGAATATCCATATGGTATCAATACATACAATAGCAATTAATTTATCAGACTCCTTAGAGTCTGGCTTTCTGATAGATAACAAAGACCCTATACATATTATAGTCAGCACCTGAATTTTCTAGGTATCTTATAGTTAACATCAATTTCACACATTTCCTAGCCTAAACAATCCTGTACTCTACACCTAACATTCAGTTTAGGAGATTTATCTAAAACTGTATCACCTAGAATAGTAGCTAGCAAAAATTCATCATATGAACATGGTGGATTAGTAATTAAGTTCAATAACTTGAAGTTTTACAGTTTAATTTAGTGCACATCTAGATAAAATTATATTCAGAAGCATTAGAATCTAAGCCTATACTGTACAAGAACCTACCCCATAAAGAGACCAAAATCCAAATTACGACCATGATAGAGGTTTCCATCAGGATCTTGCATTATAATTGAAGTACAGAAGGTGAATACTTCATAAAATATATTGTACAAGGTGATTTCAGACACAGGCAGATCTGCAGCCTTTGCTATACCAATTATTTCTTCATCATACGGATGAGGCAACGAGGCAGCAACCTACAGAGAAAAACAGAAATTACTTGACATATAGTGAGAGTTAGGTAAAAACCTCAACAATAACACTGTAGTACTTGGTACATGGCTCAATGAAATGATGGAAGGATGCCCTCCAAAAGTCTAAATGCATTGCAAAACATAGTGAAGATCAACAGAATGACTGGAAACAAATAACATAACCCAAGAGTGACAAGGAAGGTTTTTGCAAGTGAAAGAAATCAAAATGATGCCTAAGAACCAATAGTAACTGAGTACACATTCCTTTATTAATTTAATCAATATCAAAGGCTTCCCAGACTATTGTTAGCATAAATCACAGAAACAGCACAACAGAATTGGTAGAATTTTTCAGTACCATCCACATTAAATTAAAAATGATGATAGCCACAATAAAAAAACAGATTCAGCAAGAACTTCTCCCCCAGAAGGGAAAAAAATGGTTATATAATCTCTATGTACTTCTATCAATTCTGATGTTATTAATAAAGGCTGCATCACAATAATTTGCAATTGCATCATATACATACATTCACACTCAAAAAGCTAAAGTTCAGAAAATATTATATGATAAGTTGGCACTGGTAGGGAGCATGTATCACACCTTAACCCACAGAATACTTTTGACTCACTGGTGTATCATTTAAAATCTGTAGTTTTGGAATACAATACATTAAAAGAAAATCAATCACACTCACAACAAAAAATTAGGATGACATCACAGGATATCTTAGCCTCATCCAGGAACTGATGGATGGAGCTTATGAACCACCACCAGTCCCAACCAAGGATAAAAACTTAAGTCTGTTTCCTTGTTGTTTTTGCCAATATATGCTGTCTTTTATCTCTCATTTTTGATAGCATAGCTCCTGTCCATCCTCAAAGAAGGAGTTACACTCTCTGGTACCCCCCAGGGCTCCATGAGACAGACCAACCAATCTCAAAGCATTTACTTCTAGATGGTCTCAGCCAGAATAGTGCTTGTTGGCACAGTGATAGAATACAGGCAGTCCCTGGTTAACGGCGGGGTTCCGTTCCCAAACCCAAACCTATCTGAAGTGTCTGTGCCTTCTAGGGGGGTAAAGTGATTTATCTATCCTGCCAATCAGCATTGATATGACTGCCTTGGCTCAATCAGTACATGCTGGCTTCCCTGATAGGGAAATTCCACTTGCTGCACTTTTAAAACTCCGGGCAGAAACCATGAACAGTATAAAGGATATCCTTGCTACTGAGCATCAGCACATCATTGACGCAAACCGTGATTCCAAAGAAGAATTCAGGTCTGTCCTGAATATGGAATTGGATGTGATGTGTACTAATGTCTCATCCTTTAAACTAGAGGATAGTGTGTAGTGGGTTACTGTTGTTTTTCTTAGCAACATTCACTTCAGGGTGTGATTTCCCTGCCTACATGAGTTAGGGTAGAAGAGACTCTTTAGCCTTGGCAGGCAACTCTTCCAAGAGAAGGACACCCCAAAATCAAACCAGCGGGTACAAGGGGCCCTTTAGCCTTGGTAGGCAACTCTTCTAAGATGGTTACTCTGAATTCAAACCTTGTTCTCCAACCTTGGACTGTGCCATACCCATTGTACCGTTGCCTTCCGTGGTTTTGGGTTTGAGTTCCTTTACCTGAGGGTACAATCAGGCATTTGTCCTCCTTTTTGTTCATTTTCCTGTTTTTCTCAAAAAGTGTGAATGACAGGCTGATGAGAAAGCAAAAGATGCTTGCTGGATTATCAGGAAAGTGCCTTCGTCTTTACTCAATCTTTTCCTTCTCAGTGTTTTATAATTTCTAAATCCATTCTGACTGTCCTCCCCCAGTTATTGTGGCAAACCTGGTGGATTTCTTATTTGCCTTACAAGGCGTGCCAGCCCCACCTAGTCGACCAGTTGTTCCGGAGCTTTTTCTAATGACAAATGGTGATGTTTATACATACACTCAAAAGAATTGTTGCAAATAATGTAAATACTGTTGTTGCTGATGGTACTGTCGTTTATTGTTGTGTTGATTTTTACAATGTTACTGTTGTTATGAGGCTATTTATTAGTTCTGAAATTGATTTTATGTTGTTAATTTTAATTCTTTCGGGAGACATTGAGCTGAACCCTGGGCCTGTTACTCATTACAGTAAGAGAAATTGTGAAGTACTTTACTCAAAATATTCAAGGTTTAAGGTAAAATTTTCTTGCTCTTCAGAGTTGTGACTTGAAGTTTTTATCTGAGACTCTTGTAAGTAGTAAAAAGTCACAGGTTCAGTTTTTATCCTGGGGTTTGATGGCCCCAATATTATTTATTGTTGCAACATCCCATACACACAAGGCATGGCTGTATACACGGAGTCCAGATGACTTATTTATTGTCAGAAAAATTTTGATGTAGTTGCCATGAAGCTCTTTGTTTTAAAATTTTCAGTAAGTCCTACAATGTGTGCGTATTTGCTGTTTACCACAATCCAAACATTGACGATTCTATATATGACTGTCTCTTGGAAAGGATTAGTATGGCTCAGTCTCACTTTAAAAGCTTCATTCATTATTTGTAGAGACTGCAATACAAAGCACAGTGAGTGGCTAAATTCAAATTCCACAGATCAACATGGCTGGTCTGCTTTTGAATTCTCTGTATCCTATTATTTTGTCCAGCTAATTGAGGAACCCATGCATATCTCAGGTAATATTGTAGATCAGACCTGAAATTCACAGATGTTCCAGCTATTGTCAAGTCCAAGGTCTGTGAATATATAGTATTGTGCCATTGAGATGGACATATCTGTCAATCAGTGTATTGCCAATGTCACCACTGGAAAAATGGTCTGGCTGAAATCTACAGCCAACTGGGATTGCATTATTGAAGCCTGTCAGGCATTTAATGTTTCAGACGCTGTATTAGATCCTGATCCCAAGAAGAAGTTACCAAAATGAAATGCTAATGGCTATTTTAATAAAGTATGTCCATAGAAAGGTCATCAAATTCAGGACATGATCAGCCATGTAGATGAGCTTACCATGACACAGACCAAATTCAACACGTGGCGACGATTTTGCAGTCTTGCTGTGCTGCGAATGGAACTTACCATACAGCCGAGAGGAATTACAATAATTCTTTGAAGAAGAAACTTGAAGGAATTACTCAGCCCCATCTGTGGTGGACCAAATTGGCATCATCTATCTTTGGGTCTGGCTCGCCTTCCACTCCACTACTACTAACAGATGATGGTAGATTGGTTACTGGCCCTAGGGAAAAGGCTGAACTGCTTCATCGAGCTTTCGAAGCTACGCAATCAGCTGAGGATGCCCCTCTCCCTAATAATTGTCATCCTGAACCTATTCTTACAAAATTCGCATTTCGCTCGAGGGATGTCCTGAAAATTCTGGAAAATCTTGATAGCTGGGGTGGAGAAGATCCTGATGGTTTTTTCCCCTTGCTTATTAAAAAAGTTTCTAGTGTGTTGTATCCAAAGATTTCTCGGTTCTATAGATTTTTATGTTGACGTAGTATCTTTGTGAATGAATGTAAGCTTAGTAATGCAGCCGACCCCTACCCCTCTAAAAATGCTTATACCTGAGTATTTTAATAGTTTTATCACAAAAAATGCATTTAGTCACAAAAATATGAAAACACCGCTAATAGGTGAATTTTCAGTGAATGATGTGTATACGTTCCACAGAAAAATCTGCAAATAGGTGATGCCATGAATCCAGAATTGTGAATAGGCAGGCAGGGGTACACTGTACAGTAGCTGTTCCAAAGAGTGGCATATCTGCTGACTGCAGTAACCGCAGGCCAATTTCTATTCTTCCTGTGCTCTCCAAAGTTGCTGAAAAACTTACTTTTAAGCTACTCCAGTGTCCCCCAGTTTTTACGTGTTTCATTTTGTTGCAGATTTTTGTGGAACACATCATTCACTTGTCCGCAGGGTAATTTCATTAATTTGTGGAGTTTTCTTTGGGCCGTACCTCTAAAATTATCACTAATTTGCTTTTATTCCGTAGAGCAACAGTGTATTCACTAATTACTGTATTTTTTCAGTATTCTCTCTCTCTCTCTCTCTCTCTCTCTCTCTCTCTCTCTCTCTCTCTCTCTCTCGTACACAAATATTTTTAAGGGTAAAATGTTTAGGATGACTTTGAAATGATAGTAATAATATCATTTCAAAGATTAATAACAACTTACTGTAGTAAATATATTTTTTAGCACAAATGTATTTGTACGTAATCACGAAAATACTAACATGATGTAATTAACAAACCTAGCATTCAGTTTGGAGGTACTGTATGTACGTGTTCCGTCGATCTAAACTACCCACGTATTTTAGATGTGCTCTATGCAGTAGTACTATCCTAAAATATGTACCAATACAGTAAATATCATTTCAAAATCATCTTACAATACAGGAAAATATAGGTAAAATATACGCCCAGTGCATTACATACAGTATGAGCAGAATGCACAAAGTTACATAGGTCAAAGAAAAGTGTTTGTCTGAATGACAGGGGATACTTAAGAGTAACAGTTGTAGGCTTGAACTTAATTTTGCAACATGACTTTGAAATGTTATTTGGTGTTCTGAGATGATAGTCTGAGACATACAGTATTTCTGAGTCCAGTCCCGTGTCAGCCGGTGAAATTCCATTACAGCACGAATTTCTAGGTATAAAATGCTAGATATACCAGAGAAAAAGAGCTTTCAGGAAAGCTGGGGTTACTACCCCCAGTCGAGCGTCTTCTAGGAAGACGTCGGTATAAGGAAGGGTGAGTGAAATACCACTACCACGGAAACATACTCGAAAGATCTCTCCTTATCAAAACCCCCGGAACAGAGCGGTGAGCCGTTACAGCCCCTACACTCAACACCCGCCAGGACGGCAACACCAGCGCCACCTACCACATTCCATTTTCTAGCACGTGATAATCATCTTTCGTTTTGTGTGCTCGTGCCTTTTTGTGGAATTTTCCCTATTTTCATCATGTCATCGAGCAGCTTTACTATCTCCAAGTTAAGTACTATGTTATAGGGGTTTTTTCGTTTGTTATTTGGCTGTTTTGGTCTCATTTTATATATATATTTTGAGATCTTAGTATGACGCCACGGCGTCCCCCGCCAGCCATGTCGACCACGAGGCGACCCCATCAGTTTCCTGCTGTTGGAGTTGTCTCATTGTCGTTATAGTTATATATATATATTTTTTGCCCCTGGTTCTCCTCCTGGCGGGTTTCCTGCGGTGGCACCCCCCTTTTGATAATTTAGCACTTCTAAATATTTTGGCCTATAGGCCCTTTTGAGGTGATGCCCCGTCCAGGTTCCCCCCCTCCAGGTTGGGTTCCCTTTTATTTTAGTCTGTATTAGGCTATTTTTATTTTTTCTTGGCGATAGTGCTCTCGGTTCGTTATTGTTTTATGTTTACCTCCTCGTGGTGGCGGCAGCCTTAGATCTAACCGTTGCCTCGGGGTAGGCTACGCACCCTATTGAGCACATTTTTATTTCATATTTTGGTGTGATGGTTTTTGAGTGGAGTAGGTTATTGCTTCCATCCCCTTGCCCTCGGCGTGGAAGTCCATCAGGTTGAGAGAATTTTGTTACTGTTTCCTCCGGGGTCGTTTTTTGGTGGGCAGAGTGAGCCCCTTAGTTCTCTTCCTTCCCTTAGGGGGGAATAGAGTTCTTTGGGTGTGTCTCCTCTAGGCTATTCGCCTTCTTGCCCCCTCTCCTCGTTCCCGGTTGGTTCTCGGCACAAAATTTCTCTCCTTGTTGGTTCCTCCTCCCCTCCGTACTCCTGCCCCTTTTTTCTAACCTATGTTAGGTTAGGTCCCTATTAGGCTGTGCCTAGGCAGGAGTCGGGCATCGAGGCTTGGTCGCTCCCCTTTCCTAGTAGTAGGCCACCCTCCTATCACAGTTCCAGTTCATTCTTGGAGTGGTGTAGTGCAGTTGAGCGGGTTATAGTTTTCCCCCGTCTCCTGTTTCGTAGCCTACCTTTCTCCCCTACTCCACCCATTCCTCCCCCCCCCTCCAGCCTTGCTCTACTCGTGCGGGTGACGCTAGATGGCGTTTTCTCCGAGTTCAGGGACTTCTCTATTTGGTAGAGGGATTCGCTCCCTCCCATCCAGTCCCTCGCATCGCTGTGTTTGGTTTAGTGATTCGTTCACTTGTAGCTCGAACGTGTTCGAACACTTTATCCCGCTTTCCTCCCGCCCCGTCGGGCTACTCGGCTGGGTTATTATTTTTGCTCCGGTTTACGTTAAAGTTACGAGCATCTGGCCCACCTTGTTTCTCTGGCGGGGTAGTAGTGAAGAAGGTTTTATTTATTTATATAAGGGGAGCGGATCCCTCCGGTCTCCGGAGTATTTCCGTTTACCATCACTAGTTTATGTTTTTATAATATAAGTATTTAAATATACATATGTTTGTTATCTTCGGAGTACTCTCCTTAGTTTTATACATGAGTCCGGTTCTACGCCCGGGGGTTCCGCCGTTGAAATTACAGGCAATCCCGGCGGCGAGTTCCTGTTGTCTCACTCCTTCCATTCCCCGGAGTATTCCGGGGTCTGGTAGTCTTGCCTGCCACTCGGTGTATTTTAGAGCTTATTGGCCTAGTTTATTAAAAGGTATTTCTTCTCCACCGGAGTATTCCGGCTGCAGTTGAAATTCCCGGCCTTTCCAGCCTTAGATCGCTTAGAGTGGTAGGTTTATGTTCGTTTTCCACTTACAGACTGTTCGCTGTGAGGAGCCGGGGTGTACTGCGTCACTGCAACAACCTTACGGTCACGTAGTGTGCCGGACCCACGCTGGTTGCGCAGTCCGACTTGACGACCTGGTAGTCTGGCACCCCGATGGTTGTGAGGTTTGTTTCGCCTTGTGCGCAACCATCCAGGATGAGTCGGTAAGTGACATTCTTCCTCCGTTTTGTGCTCCTCATTTTGAATTTTGTTTATGTGGTTTCCGGACTGTTTTTTCACCCTTAGCTAATTCTTGGCTTTCTTTCAGGCGGACGAGTCCCTAAGAAGTCGGCCTTGGAATCTCTCCGGGCCTGGGTGGCTGGGTTTGGAAGGAATGTTCCGTCGGGAAGCCCTACGTCCTCGACGCGAAGTTGAGGGACCTGCTCTACCCCGGCGCACGAGTGGCGGCCGCAGTGCCAGAAGATCTTGCTACCCCCATCATCCAGCAGATCCGGGATGCGACCCAGCCACCCCAAGTGGATATTCTTTATTCAGAAGTGTCAGAGGACGTCGCCGCCTTGAACTTAGACCTCGAACCAATGGCTATTGAACAGGACCAGGGGGTAAGTAGCGAGGTAAGTGAGGTAGTTGGGGCGGGCACCCTTTTCGATTCCCCAGCTTCTTCATTGTCCTCTTTTTCAGGTTTTGGGAAGTCTTCCTCCTTGGGTGATAGGGCTCCATCAGCTATCCCCAAGTTGAAGTTGAAGACTTCATGGAAGGCGAAGGGCTATAAGTCCTCGTCCTCCAAGAAAGCATCGCCTTTCCCCCCGTCGAAGGCTAAGGTCTCAGCACCTGTAGCCTCCGGGAGCAAGTCTAGTTCCTCCGGCAAAGGCGCGAGTAAGAGGGCATCAAGATCAAGCCCTCCTCGCCAACCTGCCTTTGACGCGGAGACCTTTGCGAAAGAGATGTTCCAAAGGTTCTCCGAGGACTTTAATGACAAATTTAATCAAATGTCCGAAAAGTTTGCCACATACGACAGTAAGGTCTCGGAGAAGTTTGCCGCTTATGACAACATGCTGGCGGGAATGAAGAACCCACCCCCAGCATGTCATTCCTGATACGGCGGAACTCCCGCCTTTCGATCCTGGCAACCCTTGGTGTTTCGCCCTCCGGGCCATCCAACATGATGGCAAACTAACCATTGAAGGTCTTGGTACGAGACGGTTGGAGGAGTTGGAGTTCTTCCCCGCCGATCTTTTGCCCCCGTATCCAGGTTTCGTAAGATTGACAGAGGAAGCTTGGATACGTTCGGATAAGGTTCCCAGGGAGACTGTCATCATCCCCAGGGACCAAGCTCAGTCGTCTCTCCTGCGCACTCTGACGGAGTGGCAGGCAGACAACACAAAGTTGACTCCTTTCAAGGGCAGCTTCACTATGTTTGCCCTGGGAGACAACTTACCGACTCCCTGTTTAAACAAGGTCGCCCTGGCTACGGCCCGAGCGTGCTTTGACGGTAATCCGTTACCACAGCTAAGGGAAACAGACCCCACCTCCCTGGTTTTCCCGGGAAGTGACGAGTTCTGGATGGATGCTCCGTCCACCTTCACGGTCGAGAAATTAGACCCCCTCTGTGCTTCCTCACAGTTTAGCGAGGAACTCCCCAAGCTGCCGGAATCTTTGCTAAAGGCGGAGTTTGATGCCCGGACTAAGCTAGCCCGGTCCCTGAACTCCGTCTGCCTCACAGAAGCCACTGCCGTCTCCTGCGCAGACGAGCCCTTTTTCCAGGTCTTAGCTAAGTCCCTGTTAGCTGGCTTTCAGTCTGACCTATTTGATTTCATCATGGCCAGACTGGAATGTAGGAAGTTCGTCTTCGCAAACGCTTCTATCCGTCACGAGCCTAACAAGCTCGTAAAGAGCTCGATCTGGGGACCTAACCTCTTCCCAGAAGAAGAGGTTACGAACGTTATGTCGGAGGCTACAAGGGCCAACCAGAGTCTGCGCTCTCGCTGGGGCATCCCCACCTACAAACGCAAGACCCCTGAATCTGGCGGTCCCCAGACGAAGGGAGGCAAGCGTTTTAGGAGACATAAAAGGCCCCACCAGCAGACGGTAGTTCAAGCTGTCCCAGTCTCGGCAGCGGCACAGTCCTCCACCTCAAAAGCTCTCCCCCAACAATATGTGCTGGTCCAACCAGCTCATTCCCTTGCTGCGCCCTCGTATGTTACTTCACCAGCTTACAACCCCACCTACGAGGGCCGGGGTTACTTTCACGGCCTTAACAGAATTGCAAGGGGGGGAAGAGGCAGGGCCTCTCACAGAGGGAAGGCGAACACCACCCCAAGGGGAAAACCTGGACGTGGTAGAGAGAACAAACCCACTCCCTCCCACTGAGAAAACACAGGTAGGTGGTCGCCTCTATTGGTTCAGGGACCAATGGACCTTCAGCCCTTGGGCACACAGTATAGTGTCCAAAGGTCTGGGTTGGAGTTGGATCAAGGAACCACCTCCTCCGAACAAGTTTTACCAACCACCCTCATCAATCCTACGGGATTATGTGGCAGAATTGCTCAACAAACGAGCAATAAAGAAAGTAAGGCACCTAAAATTTCAAGGCAGGTTATTCACAGTTCCCAAAAAGACTCAGATCAGCAAAGAGTGATCCTGGATCTGTCGCGTCTAAATCTCTACATAAAATGCGACAAATTTCGCATGCTTACAATAGCTCAGGTACGGACTCTACTTCCGCGTGGAGCCGTCACCACCTCCATCGATCTTTCAGACGCTTACTATCACGTCCCGATTGCGCGGAACTTCTCTCAGTTCCTCGGTTTCAGACTCGGGAATCAAGCCTACTCGTTCAAGGTCATGCCTTTCGGCCTAAACATTGCGCCCAGGGTATTCACCAAGCTGGCGGACACGGTAGTTCAACAACTCCGGTCCCGAGGGATATCCCTAGCAGCATACCTGGACGATTGGATAATTTGGGCACCAACAGTTCTGGAGTGTCAGAAGGCTACGACCATAGTCATCAACTTCCTAGAATCGTTAGGTTTTCAACTGAACAGACAAAAGTCCCGCCTGACTCCGGAGTCCCGGTTTCAGTGGCTGGGCCTGCAGTGGGATTTGTCTGCTCACACGTTATCCCTCCCACCTCCCAAGAGAAAGGAGATAGCATCTCTCACCAGAAAATTTCTCAAAAATCAATCGGCATCCCGCCGATCACAAGAAAGGGTCCTTGGGTCCCTTCAATTTGCCTCAGTGACAGACCTGCTCTTAAAAGCGAAACTCAAAGACATAAACAGAGTGTGGCGGAGTCGAGCCAATGTCAAGCTCAGAGACAAGGTCTCCTCCATCCCTCGAATCTTGAAAACAAGACTGCGGCCTTGGACCTCAGTCAGGGGCCTCTCCAAGTCAGTTCGCTTCAGTTTCCCCCTCCGGCACTAGTTGTCCACACAGACGCTTCCCTAAGCGGCTGGGGGGGATATTCCCCAAAACAAAAAGTACAGGGAACTTGGTCCACAATGTTTCAGCAGTTCCATATAAACACCCTGGAAGCTATGGCGGTCTTTCTGACTTTAAAGAAAATCCGCCCCCCCAACCGGATTCATATCAGGTTGGTATTGGACAGCGCAGTGGTAGTTCATTGCATCAACAGGGGCGGCTCCAAATCAGGTCGAGTAAACCAAGTAATGGTTGCTATCTTCTCCCTGGCGAACAAGCACGGCTGGCACCTGTCAGCCACCCACCTTGCGGGGTGCGGGCGTGGTGGCGGATTCCCTGTCCAGAACGACTCCGTTGGAGACGGAGTGGTCCCTGGACACGGAATCTTTCGAATGGATTTGCCGCCAGGTTCCTGGTCTCCAAGTGGATCTGTTCGCGACAGAAAGCAACTTCAAGCTCCCTGTTATGTGGCCCCAACCTGGACCCTCAGGCATACGCCATGGATGCAATGACAATAGACTGGAACAAATGGGAGAAAATTTACCTATTCCCTCCAATAAATTTACTGTTGAAAGTATTACACAAACTCAGGACATTCAAAGGTCAACTAGCCCTAGTAGCCCCCTACTGGCCGAAGAGCAATTGGTTCCCTCTTCTTCAGGAACTGGGTCTGCGGAGTCTTCGGATTCCCAAGCCCATACTGACCCAGACAGTACAAACCAAGACTGTGTCAGCTTCCTCAAGAATTCAGAATGCCCTAGCTTTATGGACTTTATAAAATTCGCAGCCCAAAAAGGAGCAAACATTGACCCTGTCAACACTCTATTTCTTGAGTCAGATAAAAGAGATTCTACTCTTAGACAGTATGATTCAGCAGTCAAAAAATTAGCCTCCTTCCTAAAAGCATCTGAAGCCAAGGTTATGATGACTAATTTAGGAGTCTCTTTCTTTAGATCACTGTTTGAAAAAGGCCTTGCTCCAGCCACTATTACCACAACCAAGTCAGCCCTGAAGAAAGTATTCCTGTACGGCTTTAAAATCGACCTTACAGATTCCTATTTTTCATCCATTCCCAGAGCATGCGCTCGTCTGAGGCCCGTAGCACGCCCACATTCTGTTACGTGGTTTCTCAATGACGTCCTTAAGTTAGCATCAGAGATAGATAACTTTCAATGCTCTTATCAGGATCTGTTAAGAAAAACCTTATTTGACATTGTTGACTACATCATCAGGAAAGAGGTTAGTTCCCCAGATGGAAGATTTAATGAGCCTGTTTGGATCATGCCGGTTGGAGGCGTCAGCCAGCACATGCTTCCGGCAGTTCCGTCGTGCCACCACAAAGTCATACAAATCACTCTGAAACGTAGCCAAAAGTGATTTGGTCAGAATCCGGAATAGAGGTTCGTCCTTATAAACAGCTGATGTCAACTCCGCCGAGGTGACGGAGTTGATGGATCTACTGAGACGGCATCAGCATCGAATTCCGCCTTGATCAAGGAGTCCGGAATCCTGGGCAACTGCTCGCTGAATAGATCCGAAGTGCACTCCGGATCCAGCTTACCTACCGTAAAGGTTTCAGGAGCCCCAACCCAGCAATCCAGATCTCCCGGAAAGAGCAGAGATGTAGGGTCCGTCTCACGAAGCTGAGGCATCGGCTTCTCCTCTATCCCTGCCTGCAGAGTCAACTCAGCTATCTTGGAAGTACAAGGGGTGGGAATGTCCTCATGGACAACAAACATCGTATACCGCTCCTTGTGAGGAGTAAGCTTAGTGTTGGCACACTCCCAGTCAGACAGTATTCTGACCCATGCGGACTGTGCCTGGTCCCTGGGGAAGATCACCGTCTCCCTGGGAACCTTGTCTTCCCTCACCAGAGCTTCTTCCGACAAACGGGCGTATCCCGGGAAAGGAAAAACAAGATCCGCCGGAAAGAACTCGTAGTCTTCCACAGGATGGGTGCCACAACCTTCAATGGTTAATTTACCATAGGCAAAGGGGGCATTGAAGGCAAGACGCCATGATTGCAGTCCTCAAATGCTGGAAGCTTTTAGGAGTCCGAATAGAGTAACTCCGTTGCTGTACCGGACCGAATTGACAATTCCGCAAGCGTTACTCCTCTTGGGTCTTCAGTCTCTGAGCCAGAGACTGTACAAATCTGCCGGATGTCTCCAGACTCGAGCGAGATCTCGAGACATCGCCGTCTCAAATTGTGAGTCCACCTTAGCAGATATCTTCTTCATCAGGATATCTGCGAAGGCCTCAGGGTCAAATTCAGGTTTCTTAGCTTTGACAGCCTTGGGTCTCGACCCCTTAGGAGGGGAGCAGTTTCTGAAAGGAAGTCGAAGGTTTGGAAGCCAACGACAACCTGGCGGAACTCGACATGGCCGGGATCTTTGGGGTTTAGACAATTAGGTAACGCCTCTTCTTCTTCGCCAAGGACTTCACCTGGAGATCACCTTTCGAATGGGCCCTCAAGGGCGGAGGCTTTAGAGAAGCCTTGGAAGGAGGAAGACGAAGACGAAGGAGAGCTAAAAAAACTGAATGTTTATTTCTACCTGCCTCACTTACACCCCTACCTTCCTCCTCCGGATCGATGGCCATTGGTTCGACGTGAAAGTTGATGTTGGCTACTTCCTCGGCCACTTCCTCACACAGTTCTTGCTGGTCTTCCGGCGGGACTTGGGTCTCAAGCCTAATCTTGTTAATCAGGGGCTCCGCCACTTCGGGAGCTACCGCTGCAGAGGACCTGGCCATGGGGTAAAGGATATTACAGATGTCCTCTGCCAGCACATAGGGACGTCCCTGACCAACGTTGCGACCGAAGCCCCCGACCCAGATCTTAAGGGTAGAGAGAGATGAAGACTGACGGGACCGAGGGACCTGAAACAGGATACAATGTCAATACAGTATAGGAAATTGATGTGCAAACTCTTCCGTCATTATGGTCAAACCTGTCTGAATTATTCATAAATGTATGCTGACAAAGAGTTAACGTACCGAATCATCAATCACGTCTTGGTAAAGAGCGTAGCATACATCACAACCATCGGGATGCCAGACGAGATGATCCTCCACCTCGACTGCACAGCTGGCATGAGACCTGCATGCTACATGGCCACAGGGTTGCTGTAAGTAAGCGTTACAGCCCGGCTCCTGACAATGAACCACCTGTAAGAGGAATTGATACATGAGTATCAAAAGTGATAATGCTGGAACAGGTTCCGGCGGTGGGAATGACTAACCTAGTAAAGACTTAAATTAGTAATTTTTCTCCACGCCGGAGTTGAGATCTGGGGTTAACAATAGGGTTATGGCGGAACGTTCCGGTACAATCAGAACAGGGAGGCCAGGCCTGAAGTCGATCGCACCGGAGTACAATTCCGGTGACGCCGGAGCGTCCCGTCTCAATTCAACCTCACAGAAAACAACAACCGAGTGGTGGAAAAAGAGCTAGTTTCGCCGGAACGAGGGTTCCGGGACTGATTTTCCCGGAACGTAGTTCACGGGAAATAATGTAATAACTAAAATAATATTCAGCCCGGCATCTCCACAATTCTGCCATAAAAAGGGGGGGGAGGGCACCGACGCTCAAGCTATTGTTCCTTACAAGGAACTAAACAGCGAGCTAACGATAGCCGCTGGAACAGGTCCGGAATGGCGGAACAGCGGAGAAGTAGGGGCAGTGAAAACATGGCGACTACAACAGGTCAGGTGCCTAACACCCTCCACGAAGCGTCATCTCAACCAAAAAGGGCAAATGAGCATTGTTCAAAAATGCCCCAAAGGGAGAAGCCATGAATAGACAATAGACTGATAAATAAGGAGTGAGAGAAAACACGTGAAGGCGGAATAGATAATATCTATAGCCTAGCCTAACCTTCCGAAGTGAACACCTGGTCAGGTAGGCTAGGTCACGCCAGTGAGACGAACGACAAAGGGGCACCAGCACTGAACCAAGCCCTCCGAGATTTGACGAATCAAACTGGTCAGGAAGGACGGGCAGGTGCCTATAACTTGAACGAAGGCCACCCTAGAAGACCTATCTTACCTAGGCCTAGAAAGCCAGGATAGGAAGGAAAACTGGGGCCAACTTAGCCTACCTTCCGAGATTCGACAGTGTCGAACTGGTCAGGTAGGCTAATGTGTTACACTACCATACATATCAGACTAAAGGCATATAAAAGTATACATAATAATAATAAAATTAAAATAATATAATTACAAAAATTAAATGCACCTGCGTAAAGAACAGAAAGGAAAGGATAGGCTAGGCCTCACTTTCCACTATTCTAAAATTGTAACAATAGTCGTGCGTGTCAGAAACGAACGATAAATTAAAACTATTATTATTATTATGATGGAGCATTATTAGAAAATTCTTCCAAGGCGTCAGAAGATATTAGGAGCATCAAGAGGTTGGGGACTACAACCACGAACATAAACAAACATGGCGGCTCCGAGCCGAACAAAGTGTAAGATATTAAACGGGACAAAACTGTCCAACCGAGTCCCAAACCAACAGAAATTGAATACTCAACTTAGAAGAGGATGCGTCCTGATTGCTTGAAGACATGATGAGATGAAAAAATGCCGAAAATAAGGAAAAGGGCACAAAAAACACACCAGTGAAAAACGTGTGTACTCGTGAGAAGGTGCTATGAGAAGATGAAGGTTCTGGGTAGAAGTAGTAGTAGCGAGCGGAGAAGGACCGCTGTAACGGCACCCTTTAGGTAGAGGGGTTTTGGGAGAGGAGAGATCTATTTGGGTTAAGCATCAGTGGTAGTGGCTTCCACTCGCTCCTAGATGACGTACCGACATCCTATGAGGATGATCGCTCCAGAGGTAGTAACTCTGGCATCCTATTAGCTGTATAGCTTTTTTCTCTGGTATTTCTAGCAAATATTTATACCTAGAAATGTGTGCTATATGGGACATTTCACTGGGTGACACAGGTCGATCCCAGAAAAGCTTCCACTGGACGTGGAACCCAGAAATTTGGGACCCCTATACAACCATGGCAGAACTTCATACTAGGCTCCACCACCTCAATATTATAACTCTACTACTATGCTATTAGAGCTTTCAGAGTCTTCCAAAACAGTGTTTGCTGCAGTAGTCAAAACACTTACTATGTGGACCCTATGGGGAACACTCTGACTTTCTGGAGTGACTCATTAAGGCTTGAGAGGAAGCATTGTCGGGCCCCAACATTTTGCTCCCCATTGTAACCTTCCTATTACATTCTTCCCTCTTCTTTCAGGACCTTTTTGAAGAGTCTGTTGTCACAACTAACTGAACGAGCCCAACAACACAACTGCACAATATATGCTGTTCTTGGAAAAGGGGAATCTGGGAAGCAATATTTTCAAGAGTTTCCTCTTCTTAAGCCTAAGAAAGCTTGGTATGAATCAGAACCATACAAACATCCAGTCACAACTAAGGATTCTTCCACCAAAAGACAGGGCAATAGCAGCAGCACCCCTTCTGAAGCAGACAAGGATGCTCCTACCAGGGAAAAGGCAAACCAAATCCTGGACTGTGTATTAAAAGGGGACACAGTACTGTATTATTTTCAATGGGCCAGGGTAAAGATGGTTTCCCCCTCCCCCTTGAAAATAGTTTTTTCCAAAGTCTAGACCCCTATTAACCCTTAAGGGATGGGCTAAATATATATTAAACACACCCCCAGACTGGGTAAACTGTAAGGTTGGCCAATTTAAGAGAAAACACATCAATGGAAAGAGGAAGTTATGCAAATGCACAATGGAAAGAGGAATATATGCAAATGCACATTGTGTAAGAACAAAAATCCTAAAAATTTTTCCCTACCTTCCACAGGAAGTTGAAAGTGACAATTTACAACCCTGTGTGGGGCCTCTTTTACAAAACTCATAAAAACATGTTAATTTTACCAAGTTAAGCATGTTTTTTTCTAATAATTTATTTTATTTTATTATGTAAAATTATAATTGCAGCTCACACAATACCAAACCCGATATGAACTAAAATCAGTAACAAATTCTGAGTATATTTGTAAAATATTTACGAGGTTTTACTGAGATGGGGAGATGTAGTAACTTTTTGTGAATTATACATGTTTTTTCTAATATTTCTTTGCAAAATTACAATTATAGTTGATATACTATCATAAAGATAAGAACTAGAACCAACAGCAACCTCTGGGTATATTTATGAGCAAATAAATAAAAAGACATCAAGGGATAGAGGGGCAATACATTCCCCAATCAAGTCTGAAGGCACACTAATCCCCTCCCCTATGTCCTGTGCTGAGCTATACAGTTGCCATAAGTCATTTATCGACCACTGAAGTGCTACGAACATCTTTCCTGCAAAATTCATCCAAATCGTATGGCGCGCAATATTAATACTCATATGAGTTAGCCTGCCCATCACTCAAAACCTGTTATAGATACTCACATGATGATGCCCGTCCATTAAGGGTTAAAAAGGGCCACTGAGAAAGATATGTTCATTTGCCATCACTTTTCAGTGTCCCCAAGAAGGATTCCCACGAATGAAGGGTGATCTTCGACCTGTCAAATCTGAAAAAAGCACATTGTTTGCAACAAGTTTTGGATGACTACTCTTGCCCAAGTACATTTGCTCACTCTGCAAGGGACTTGAACCATCTCTGTATAGAACTTAAAGACATATACTGGAACATCCCTATCGCTGTTGCTTTCCACCCCTTCCTAGGGTTTCAGATAGTGAAGGAAACATACAGATTCAAAGTCATGCCTCTCAGGTTAAACGCTGACCTCAAGAATCTTCGCAAAATTAGCAGTGTAAGGGCGTCAAATCACACCTCTCTTTCCTTGTGTTTCTCCTTTTAGATGTACATTAATCACATCATGTATTTCTGGGCTCCGACCTGTGTCAGCCGGTGAAATATCCATTCAGCACATATTTCTAAGTAAATTCAGTGCTAAATATACCAGAGAAAAGCTAAATGCAAAGCTGGGGTTACTACCCCCAGTGCAAGCTCCATAAAATGGAGTTGTGTATATGAAAGGGTGAGTTTGTCACTATCACAGGCCTCCGCCCTGTAGACATTCCCAATCTCAAAAGTCCCCGGAGCGAGGTGCCGTTACAACGCCCGCACCGCTCCCTGACTATCAACAAACCAGCCGCCATTGGCATTCCATTTTTAGCACGCGTCTGCACTTGTGTTTTTTCTTGTGCGCTATTTTTGGCCTTTCCTTTTCTCCGTGATGGCTTCTACGCAGGATATGTCTTCTTCTAAGTTGAGTACCATCTCCCCTTTTTATTTTAGGCGGTTGAGGCTCCTTATTTTCCTCCTAATTCAATAATTTGAGGGATAAATATAACGCCCGCCTCGGCTGCCTTGCTCCCGACCTCATGTGACCTTCAGTCTCGGTGCGGGTCTTGGTGGGGCTTTGTTCCCCCCTTCTTTTATATATGTTTTTATGTATGTCTTGCATAATTTCATATTTACTTATTATTAAAATTAGTTCTTTTGTTTTACCCCTTCCCTGGGAGTGCGGGTCCTCTTGTCTCTTAGGCTACGAGTTTCCCCCTCTTGCCTTTGGGATCATTATTCAGTCTTATTTAGTTTATTTTTGGACCCTCACCTCCTCCAGCTCTCAGGTATATTTTCTGAGATGGTACGGTTATGCCTTATAGTTTCATTATCCTGTTTGCGCACGGATGACATAGATATTTTTGGATTATTTTGGTTTACATTTTCTCGTAAGGGTCGGCCATTTTACCTTCCGCGCCTCATATCGCGTTTGGTTTGGATCATCCTTCTACATGTGTCTTTTATTATTTAAATTATTTCTTTGTTATACGATATATTATTGTGTGGTTACTTTTACTGCCTTAGTCTGATAGATCCCGTGTTCCCTCCCAGGCTACCCTCCCTGGCCGCTGGTCGGCTTCGGTAGGTTAGCCTAGGAAGTTAGGCTACATTGCGGCTCTTGCTCCCTCCCATTACGGAGGAAGGTTAGGTGTGTAGCAGGATCTCATGTTCTACGCTTTCCCAATGATTTCGTCTGGTTCAAATGGGTGTTTTAGGCCTACGTTTTCCCCCTCTCCCTATTTCGGCCTTTCCGATTGGACCCTTGAGTCCCAGTAAGGTAAAGCTAGAATAGCGAAGGTATTCTTATTCGTAGCCTACCCCTGTCCGAGCTGTCGATGTCGGGACAGCATCCCAGCTTCGTGAGTTTCCCCCTCTCCTACCACCCTTCCCCTCCTCCTCCTCCATTCCACCCTTGGCTTGGTATGCATCGTTAACATGCCAAGTCTTGGGTGCTCTGAGCCCTTCCCATTTCTGCGGTAGCCTACATTCCTTACCCCTTCCTCTGCATTGAGTTCTCCCTAGTCCTCTCTACCCAGGGTTTCCAATCTCTGTTGATCGGCACCCTGGCCACCATTCTTTGATTACCATTTCCTTGCGTCCCTTTGGCCTTTGGAGGATTTCATAGTTTTCTCCCCTCCCGTGGTAGTCGTTCTTTCATGATCGGCTCCTCTGGAAGGGGGGAGTGGGCTTTCAGGCGTCCGGGGGGTGCTCTCTCACTCTCTGGCCGCCACTAGTAGGTCCCCTCCATTGGCCTATCCCCCTCCTTTCCCTAGCGTCAGTGTGTGACAAGTTCCCCCAGCCAGGTAGTCGTTCTCTTGGACCGTCACCCCGTGGAGAATAATTACGGTAGCCAGTTAGAGTTTTCCACCTGACTGTCTTCTGTTTACATGTCCGCCCATCTGCTAGTTATTATCGTCCTTGTTGATTCCCCGTTCTATTCATTTAGAACATTGTCCTTTCTCTCTGGGTATCTATCTTGACTTTGGCCAGATCTTTTTAGTGTATTCCGCCAGGTTGTCGGGCTTCTCGTTACCCTCTTTTCTTGATAACGACTCCGGTGGGTATGGTGTGTGGTCGGACGGCGCTCACCACGCCTCATCCGCCGTCACTATACTTATGGTGTAACTTTACTCCCCTGGCACCAAGTGGAAATCTTTTTATTTATAGACTAAAGTTAACCATTCATTTTGATTGTTTACTTATTATCACGTCAGGCTGGGAAAGCAAGCATACTCGTTCAGAGTCATGCCATTCGGTCTCAACATAGCCCCCAGAATTTTCACCAAACTGGCAGATACGGTAGTCCAACAACTACGGTCTCAAGGGATCATGCTGGCCGCATACCTGGACGATTGGATCATTTGGGCACTCAACGCCAGCGAATGCCGGGAAGCAACAGCCATAGTAATCGGTTTTCTGGAATCTCTAGGCTTCCAAATAAACAAGGAGAAATCCCGCATAGTTCCGGA
Organism: Macrobrachium rosenbergii; assembly: GCF_040412425.1. Lineage (NCBI taxonomy): Eukaryota > Metazoa > Arthropoda > Malacostraca > Decapoda > Palaemonidae > Macrobrachium > Macrobrachium rosenbergii. The sequence continues at coordinate 41,865,379 of NC_089788.1, forward strand.
GAGCTGCTTTCAGTGGTTGGGGATCCAGTGGGACCTACGTTCTCACAAACTATCTCTTCCGCCGGCCAAACGGAGAGAAATAGCCAAAGCAACCAGACAGTTCCTCACGAACAAGAAAGCTTCCCGCCGTACCCAAGAAAGAGTCTTAGGTTCTCTTCAGTTTGCTTCAATAACGGATCTACTTCTGAAAACCAAACTGAAAGATATAAACAGGGTATGGCGGAGGCATGCCAACATCATGTTCAGAGACAAGATGTCTCTAATTCCGCCAATTCTGAGGAAGAGACTCCGGCCCTCGACAACAGTCAAGAGCTTATCAAAGTCAGTACCACTCCAGTTTCCCCCTCCGGCATTAGTGATTCACAACGATGCTTCTCTAAGCGGGTGGGGAGGATACTCTCAACACAAGAAAGTGCAGGGAACATGGTCCACTATGTTCCCCCAGTTCCATATCAATGTTCTGGAAGCAATGGCAGTTTTTCTAACCTTAAAGAAGCTGCGCCCAACCAGACTAATCCATATCAGACTGATCTTGGACAGCGCAGTAGTGGTGCATTGTATAAACAGGGGAGGTTCCAAGTCGAGCCGGATCAACCAAGTGATGATAGCAATATTCTCCCTAGCAAACAAGCACCGGTGGCATCTGTCAGCTACTCATCTGGCAGGAGTTCGGAATGTCATTGCAGATTCCCTGTCCAGGACAACTCCGCTGGAGTCGGAATGGTCCCTGGACAAAACATCATTCAAGTGGATTTGCAGTCAGGTCCCAGGTCTCGAAGTAGATCTCTTCGCAACAGAATGCAACCACAAACTTCCCTGTTATGTGGCTCCCAACCTGGACCCTCTGGCTCACTCCACAGATGCAATGTCGATAGATTGGAACGAGTGGCGGAGGATCTACCTGTTCCCTCCAGTAAACCTGTTAATGAAAGTCCTGCACAAGCTCAGGACATTCAAAGGCCAGGTGGCTCTAGTAGCACCCAACTGGCCAAAGAGCAACTGGTTTCCTCTTCTTCTAGAACTGAAGCTTCGATGCATACAGATCCCCAAACCAAAATTGACACAAATAGTACAAACTCGGACTGTGTCAGCTTCCTCAAGAGTACAAAATGCCCTAGCTTTATGGATTTCATGAAATTTGCAGCTCAGAAAGATGCTAATATTGATCCAGTTAATACTCTATTTTTAGAATCAGACAAAAGGGAATCTACACTCAGACAATATGACTCGGCAGTCAAGAAATTAGCACTCTTCTTGAAAGAATCTGAAGCAACAGTAATGACCACGAACCTTGCAATCTCATTCTTTAGGTCATTATTCGAAAAAGGTCTTGCCTCTAGCACAATTACTACAGCCAAATCAGCTTTGAGAAAGATATTTTTACATGGTTTTAATATTAACTTAACAGATTCTTATTTTTCTTCAATCCCTAGAGCATTTTTTTATTTTGAGACCAGTAACCCGTCCACACACGGTTTCCTGGTTCTTAAATGACGTTCTTAAATTAGCATCAGAAATTGACAATCAGAATTGTTCATTCTTAAACCTGCTAAGGAAGACCTTATTCTTAATTAGTTTAGCTTCAGGTGCTAGAATTTCTGAGCTGTCTGCTCTATCTAGAGAGCCGAACCATGTTGATTTCCTCCCGTCAGGAGAAGTTCTGCTAGCCCCACACCTTAAATTTCTCGCTAAGAACGAAGATCCTCGAGATAGATGGTCCCCCTGGAAGGTTATCCCCCTTCCACAAGACCTATCATTATGCCCAGTCTTTACTTTAAAGGCCTACTTAGACAGAACCTCTAATATAACTTCGGGCCCTCTTTTTGTGAGGGAAGGTGGAGGAACTATTTCTATGAAGGCCAACAGACAACAGATTTTGTATTTTATTAAACAGGCTAACCCAGACTCAGTTCCAAAGGTTCATGATATTAGGGTGGTGGCCACCTCCACTAATTTTTCCATCATATGAATTTTGAGGATCTCAAGAAATATACGGGTTGGAAATCACCTTTGGTTTTCAAACGCCACTACATGAAATCCCTAGAGGCTCTAAAATTTCCCACAGTGGCAGCAGGAAGCATTGTTCCTCCCTCTGAATGATACCACTATATATTTCATTCTTTTCTGTCACTCTTTCTCCCACCTACCTGCCTCATTTATTCCCTTTACCGTCTCCTGTGGGTCAGGCATGCTTCACAGCCTGTCTCCTGACCATGTTGCATATTGTCCTTGTCCCCTTTTGTTAGCATTTAAGTATGGTTTAATTATGTTTTAATGGTATGTTTTTCATGTTTGCTGTGGGACATGGTTTCCACATCTTACTGTTCTTATGTCCTTACATGGATTCGTCTTGGGTAATTAAAGTCTCACTTGAGCTAATAGTTTTATTTCTTTCCATTACAGTAGTTTCATTTGATCTTCACCAAGCTGGTATATTTAATTCTCTGTTATTATTTCACCGGCTGACACAGGTCGGAGCCCAGAAAAGGGATTTTGACAAAGGAAAAATCTATTTCTGAGGGAAGACCTGTGTCACCCGGTGACCCACCTCTAATCTTTCTTTTCCCCCCCTAGATAAAATACCATGCTTGGATGGGGGGTGCTAACATGGAATGCCAATGGCGGCTGGTTTGTTGATAGTCAGGGTACTGTGCGGGCGTTGTAACGGCACTTCGCTCTGGGGACTTTTGAGATTGGGAATGTCTACAGGGCGGAGGCCTGTGATAGTGACAAACTCACCCTTTCATATACAAGACTCCATTTTATAGAGCTCGCACTGGGGGTAGTAACCCCAGCTTTGCATTTAGCTTTTCTCTGGTATATTTAGCATTGAATTTACCTAGAAATATGTGCTGAATGGATATTTCACCGGGTGACACAGGTCTTCCCCCAGAAATAGATTTTTCCTTTGTCAAAATCCCTTTTTACCTATCTTTATTTCAGATTATTTGTGTACCTCATCTTATGCATCATTGTATGGCCTTTCTGCTGATATGTATATCTACCTTTTCTATGTCATGTAACAAATGTTGTACATATTTTTATGCTTGCTAAAAAACACAAATCCTGTATGGACGCCGCAGGGGGTCTCAGGTTGCCCGCTACCTTTCTGTCTGCTTTTTGTCTTATAAACACCTGTCGAGAATAATAAAGAATCAGTCTTTCACCTCTGACTTTTCCTTGAAGCCTCACACTGGTGACCCAGGGTCAGGGACAGGTAGTGCAGTTTTGGCCCGGCCGTTAACGGACTAACTAAGGCTGCACCCTACCATCAGAGAGCCTTTAGTGGACTAACAACGGCATAAAGTTTAGACCTCTGATAGCACCCTGCCCGACGGAAACCGTGCCATTAATGGACTAAATATGGCGTACCCAAAAGGGAACGTTTTGGCACTTTGTTCGACCTCTCGAACAAATCAGCACCATTAACAGACTAAATAGGACACATTTTCCCACTTTTTGGTGAGTGAGCAGTCAAGATGTCAGAGGTAGAACCTCAATGTGAACCCGTGAGCATCGTCTGCATGCCACTCTCACCAACAAAGCCAGACACAATCAAACTTTCCCTGTTCTCACGCTAAAACAAAGCATCGTGGTTCCGGTGCGCAGACGCGCATTTTCACATGGCGCGCATCTCAGACGATGCTACAGAATTGGACACAGTCATGACGGCGCTCCCAGAAGAAGTATTCAATAGAATCTCCCCCTGGCTAGATGCACAACCAGACAAAGTCTCATACACAGACTTAAAAAACAAACTGATGAATTCCTACTCCATGCCCATGTCCGAGAGAGCCCAGCACGCATTCGACCTGTTATCCCAGCCCCTCGGAGATGCATCACCCAGGGAAGCCTGGGACCAGCTATGGGGGTTCATAACACTCCCAGGTCGCGACGAGAATGGGAGGAAGAAAACAATAGACATGACAAAAGCTATCTTCCTTCGGCACCTCCCACAGGAAGTTCAGCACCAGATAAGGGATGCAGAGAACTGGGAAATGGATGCCTTAGTCGATGACGCCCAGGAACTATACAAGGCCACCAGGGTTTCGACACACGCCACTGCCCTGGGAGCCTGCAACCTGTCGGAGGAAGATGGCGACGACGATGGAGACATCAACGCCATGTATAAGAAAGGACTGCCATTCAGAGAGCACAGGACATGGCCAAACCTGGTGTGGTGTTTCTACCATAGGAAGTTTGGGACCAACGCCAGAACCTGCAGGCCTTCATGTTCTTTCACAAAAAATGACAAAGGCTGCCACAAATAACAGCTGTGGCTGCAAAATCCAACTCCCCTCGCCCAGCAGGGTTTTTCATCGCAGATGAGATCTCCAAACGCCGCCTGCTGGTTGATACGGGGGCCAATGCAGTTGGTTTTCCCGCCATCCAGGGAAGGTTTAGAAAAAATACCTGACTCACTGCCCTCCCTCATAGCAGCAAACGGAACTCCCATCCGCACTTATGGCACAACGACCCTGGCTATCTCAATCCTGGGGTGCAGATACCACTGGCCTTTCGTCATAGCGGATGTTAACTTCTCTCTGCTGGGCACGGATTTCCTAGGACACCATGGACTCTTAGTCGACGTCGCCAGGCAGCACCTCCTCGACACAGGGATGTGCCATTCCCATCAGCTCTCCACCGGATCTGGGATGCCCTCCATATGCTCCACAGCCCCCAACAGATACACGTCCCTCCTACAGGAATTCCCGGACGTGTTCAAACCAGAACTGCACCAGTCACCTGGGGCTTCGGCAAAGCAAGGCATCTTCCACCACATCACCACGATGGGCCCACCAACCCATGGCAAGTTCCGACGTCTGTCCCCCCAGAAGTTACAAGATGCCAAACGGGCCTTCGCAGAAATGGGACGCATGGGTGTTTGTAAAAAGGCATCAAGTCCGTGGGCGTCCCCTCTCCACATGGTAAAGAAATCCAGTGGTTCACGGAGGACCTGCGGGGACTATCAGCGCCTGAATTTGATAACAACACCAGATCACTACCCCTTCCCTAACATGCAAGACCTGATGGGCGCCCTCCACGGAGCCAAAATTTTCTCCAAGATGGATCTACTGAAGTTGTACTTCCAAGTCCCTGTGCATCCCAAAGACGTCCCAAAGACCGCCATCATCACGCCCTTCGGGAGCTACACATTTTCCTCAGCTTTGGTCTCAGGAATGCAGGCGCCACCTTCCAGCGCCTGATGGATACTATCTTGGGAGATCTTCCCTTCTGCATCTGCTACGCTGACGACATTCCTCATTTTTTCCAGGTCCGCAGAGGAACACCTTCGCCACGTCCGTGCCGCCGTGAAATGCCTGCAGGACAGCGGATTAGTTGTCAGGTTCGACAAATGCATCTTCGGAAGAGAGAAAGTAGACTTCCTGGGCCATGAGATTTCCCCAGCAGGAGTGCGCCCCACTGCCTCTAAAGTAAAAGCTATAGAAAATTTCCCGGAACCCCAAACCATCAAGGCCCTTCAGGAGTTCCTTGGGATGATAAATTACTACCGGTGCTTCATCCCAGACATCACCCACATCATGTACCCCGATGTCAATCCTGAAGGGAAAACCGAAAACACTAATGTGGGAAGCTCCGCAGCAGCAGGCATTCACCCAGACGAAAAGGGCCCTCTTCAGTGCCACCACCTTAACTCACCACAACCCTGCCGCTGCCCTCAGGTTGACAAAGGACACCAGCAACATCGCCTGCGGTGCAGTACTAGAGCAACTGGTGAATGGCATGCCCCAGCCCTTGGCCTTCTTCAGCCGCAAGTTTTCACCAGCCAAGACCCGCCACAGCGCCTTCGACAGAGAGCTGCTGGCTATCTACCAGGCCGTGAGGCACTTCAAGTACCTGCTGGAGGGAACCAAATTCACAATCCTGACAGACCACAAACCCTTGGTGCACACATTTGCAAAACGGGGATGCCTGGTCTGCAAGGCAACAGTAGCACCTAACCACCATCTCCGATTTCGGTTGCACCATCAACTACGACCCTGGCAAGAAAAACCCAGTGGCTGACGCTCTGTCAAGAATAGACATCAATTCCCTTGACCTTGGCATCGACTACGAAGACCTCGCGAGGGAACATGCAGCGGATCTGGAGACGGCGGACTACAGGACAGCAGTGACGGCCTTCAAGTGGGAAGATGCGCCCTTAGCAAACTTGGACACAACTCTCCTCTGTGACACCAACACAGGCCACCCACGCCCCCTGGTGCCTGCATCGAGGAGGAAAAAAGTGTTTGACATTGTCCTTGGCCTCTCTCATCCATCGGGGCGCACAACGGCACGCCTCATGACTGACAAGTTTGTCTGGCACGGCATCAACGAGGACGTCCGCCAGTGGGCAAGGAGCTGCATCCCGTGCCAGACGAGCAAAACATCCCAGCACACTGAGTCCGGGATTACGATTTTCCTCAGCCTCGTCGGCGGTTCGGCCACATCCTCATTGATGTTGTTGTGCCCCTTCTGCAATTGGGAGGGGGCAGCTACCTCGTGACGATCATACACCACTCCACCTGCTGGCCCAAAGCAACCCCCATGGATGAGGCATCAACGACATCATGCGCAGAGGCCCTCCTCTCCAGTTGGATAAGCCGCTTCGGAGTGCCAGACAGCATCACCACAGACAGGGGACCTGCCTTCCTGTCAGAGTTTTGGGTCTCCTTGGCATGCCTGATGGGTACAACTCTACACAGCACAACGGCATATAACCCTGCAGCGAATTGCATGGTGGAGAGGGCACACCGCTCTCTTAATGCAACTCTCATGGCACGCTGCACCGACGAGAAGTGGAAGGAACAGCTGCCCTGGGTCCTGCTGGGTCTCCGCACTACACCGAGAGCAAGTGGCGATGCTTCCCGGGCTGAGAAAGTCTACGGGGAAACATTGGCTGTACCTGGAGAGTTCTTCCCGCCGTTGGCCGACAGCGCTGACGACCCCCTAGCGAGGTTGAGGGAACTCGCGCAAAGGTTCGCGCCCTGCCACAAGAACTTCACCGACAGAACAGTCACCTACAGCCCACCTGCCTTACACTCCTGCGTCTATGTCTTCATCAGGGTGGACACTTGCCCCCCACCCTTAACCAGGCCCTACAGGGGGCAGCACAAGTCATCAGGTGGGCCAGCAAAGCATTCCTCCTCAACATCCACGGCAGGAGGACTGGATCACCATCGACAGACTGAAACCTGCATTCTGTTAGACAGCGAAGTTTGCGAAGAAGTAGGCAGATGCCCCAGAGTTTCCCCGCAATACCTGCCTGAAGGCGCACCCGTTTCCCCACCAAAGCGGGGCCTGGGACGGCCCAGAAAACGCATCCAGCCGTCCCCAGGTGTCAGCCCCACTATGTGCCCACAGTTCTCCAGAAGCAGGGGTCGCCTCCAGCTGCCTCAGCGCCTCCATGATTAATGTGCTTCATCCAATAATTGCTCCTCTAATTATTGTCTGGGGGGGGGGAGTATTTGTAAGGGCACCAAATCTCGCTTCTCTTTCCTTGTGTTTCTCCTTTTAGATGTACATTAATCATGTCATGTATTTTACCTGTCTTTATTTCAGATTCTTTGTGTACTGCATCTTATGCATCATTGTATGGCCTTTCTGCCAATATGTATATCTACCTTTTATATGTCATGTAACAAATGTTGTATGTATTTTTATGCTTGCTAAAAAACACAAATCCTGTATGGACGCCGCAGAGGGTCTTGGGTCGCCCGCTACCTTTCCATCCGCTTTTTTGTCTTATAAACACCTGTCAAGAATAATAAAGAATCAGTCTTTCACCTCTGACTTTTCCTTGAAGCCTCACAGCAGCAATAGTTGTCCAAGAGCTCAAGAAAGAAGGAATTTAAATAGTGACCTACTCAGATGATTGGTTAATCTAGGGAGCCACCAGAGAAGAGTGCTGAAAAAACCTGAGTGGTAGTCGACAGATTCTAGTAAAAAGGTTTCCTAATAAATCGGAACAAGTCCCATTTTACATCTAGCCGACATTTTCTGACAGCTGGAGCGAAGTCTGGTCCTGTTACAATTTATGTTTGTGGTAGTTTAATCTTGAGATTGTGACTGTAGGATGTAAACAGAACCAGGCTCTCATACATCAAGAAAAGGCTTTCTGATTGCTTTCATCTGAGATTGGGAAGATATTCCATCTATGAACCTGGAAGGGGTCTCTAGCAAAACAAGTCGACTTGATTCCATTGTCCGTATGAGTGATACAAATTCCTACTCGACAGGTTTGAGAGGCCATTAGGAAGATTGTCAGGTATCAGGGAGATGATCACCTCTTCTAAGGGAGTATCATATCAGCTTCCTGAAGCTGTTGGCTGTCTTTCCATCTCTTAGAAAACTGATGCCTCCAAAACAGACCCACATTTTGTCAGTCCTTGACAATATGAAGAAAATATAAAGAGGTTGGGCCCATGCTCAGCCCCTCTCAAGTCAGTGATTGCAAACATGCTTACACATCTAGAAGTGGACCTGTTTGCCACATGTGAGATCCATCAACTTCCAGTGTATGTGTCTCTGAACCTGGATATTCAGGCAAATAGCAAGAGATACATTCCTACAACACTGAAATGAATAGAGGACAATATTGTATACTTCTTTCCTCCATTGTACAATATTTCAAAAGTTTTGAACGATCTTACTAGCTTTGAACAGAGCTGCTTACCTAGTGGCCCCAAACTGGCCAAAAAGTCATTGGTTCTTTTTACTTCAACAACAAGCGCGAGCTTAGCTAATTCATTGTCTACCATTTTCTTTTGCACTCACAGTAAGGTAAACTAGGTAAACTTCATATGTCACAGAAGTTATATAATGAAGGTACAGAAAAAAAGGCTTACATAATGTACATACAGATAAAGGTATTCAAATACTGTAATTTAAAATTACGTAAAGATGTACAGAGAAAAAATAAGTTGTAAAAATCTGTGTGTGTACTAACTATGAGAGAGAGAGAGAGAGAGAGAGAGAGAGAGAGAGAGAGAGAGCAAGCAAAAATACATATGCATATTAAAAATATTTCCAACCCTTCCAGTCAATAGTGTGTCATCATGGAGCCTAGGTAAAAGCAAATAAAAAAAAATGGTAACATGTACATATGTATGAATGCGCTCATTTTATGGCTTCGTGAACTTCCTGGAGTTATAGTTTCATAATTGTATGTTAATGATACAATAATTCATATTTTATTAGAGAGAGAGAGAGAGAGAGAGAGAGAGAGAGAGAGAGAGAGAGAGAGTAAACAAAGAAATTGTGAGACAGCTGTTTTGAGATTTTGAGGGATTTTACTTTAACAAAGTATGCTAGTTTATCTTCATATACCCGTTTCATATTTATATACAAAAATAAACAAGTAAAAAATGCGCTAAAGTTTCTTCGGCGCAATCGAGTTTTCTGTACAGCATTATATGCTGTACAGAAAACAGCATATAATGCATTCATACAGCATTATACGCTGTTTGAAACTCTCGATATGCTGCAGTATGAAACTCTTAGCTGAGACTAGGCAGCACCCAGTTGCTCCCCAGGTGTGGTCAAGTGAAGATGCATCGGTGGCTGGCACCCTAGCGGTGCCAGACGCACTATTCATGGTTAACCTTAACCTTAAGTAAAATAAAAACTACTGAGGTTAGAGGGCTGCAGTTTGGTATGTTTGACGATTGGACGGTGGATGATCAACATATCAATTTGCAGCCCTCTAGCCTTAGTAGGTTTTAAGATCTGAGGGCAGACAGAAAAAGTGCGGATGGCCAGACAAAGCCATTTCAATAGTTTTCTTTTACAGAAAACTAAAACAATATGCAGTTTTCTTAACAATTTTACACTTAAAAGCATGAAAACCTAAAAATTACTTCAAAAATTAAACATATACACTTCTGCAGGGTTTTTCGAGGATTTCGCAAGTTTCACAATCTGTCAAAAAATTGCGGATGGAAATTAGTTAGGTTTCAATGAAAATTCCGCGAATCTGTGATTTTGCAAAACCTGAAATGTGTATGCACAATGTATTAATGTATATATATTTTTGACAGCGTAGTTGCTGTTTGTCCAAAAGAGTTACACTCTCATGGTCCCCCATGGCTCCATAAGACAGACCAACCAATTACAAAGAATTCTCACATAGAGTAAACCCCTGTATTTGTGTTCTCACGATTCGTGGACTTCTCTGTGGAACATATATACACATTATTCGCGGAAAATTCGCCCATTTGCAGTATTTTTCACTGAAAAATATTCACTAATTAATGTATTTTCATATCATTTTCATGACTAATTGCACTTTTTGTGATAAAACTATTAAAATTCTCAGATATAAGCATTTTTAGTGGGTTCTTCTTATGTTTAAACTATCAAAATATGCAGTTCTAAGTGTTTTTAGAGGGGTTTTAAGTATTTAGCTATTCCCAGGGGGGTGCGGTACGCATCCCCCATGAATACAGTCATCTCTGGAACCTACACAAAGAGTGACCTATCTGGGTGTGGTGATTGATTTAGTTCTTTTCAAAGTTTTTCTGACACAAGCTTGAGAAGACCATGCCAGCTATAATGCTGGTTGTATCTCTTAGGCACATCTTCTCTAGGGAAGCTAGTTCTGGGTACTCAACTTTGGATGATACCTCATCAGTTGCACTTGAGAAGCACTGGCACAGATAAAGACTCGGCGAAACAATGAGTTGGAGCTATGGAGCCAAGATCTGATCCCATCCCTTTGTTGGTGTATGTCCATAGCAGTGCTTCTTGTAGAGAAGTCCCTAGAATACCTGAGCACAGACCTCTCACTGTATTCAATCGCCTCGGATGAGGATGGGGGTGTAGTTATCGGGAACCAAGTTGCTTCAGGGGTGTGGTTGCCAGTAAAAGCGAGTTTTCAAATAAACTGCATGGAGTCGTTGGCTATCCAGAGGGCATTTAAGACCTGGATGAGTGGTGTCCAACAAAGTAACTTCTGTCTTCTCAGATGTGTCTTCTCTGGCTTATCTAAGAAGGCAGGGGGCTTGAAGTTGGAATCCTTGGTAGCCATCACCAGGGATTTAGCTTCTGGACAGTGGAGAGGAATTTGTTCATAAGCCACAGTTTGTGCCTGGTTGACTGAATGTTCTGGCCGACATGTTAAGTCATCCAAGACAGGTACTCTTCATGATTGATCTTTATCCTTGTAGTTCATGAGGCGATTTGGAAAGTGTTCAGCCAACCCCTCATTGATCTCTTTGCAATGAAGCTCAATCATCATCTTCAGCTGTAGGTATCCCCAGTTCCAAACCCTCAAGCCTGGGCAGGAGACGTTAGGGTTCGAGACTGGACAAACCTATTTGTCTATGCCTTGCCTGTGTCTGCTGTCGAAGGGGGTACTCAGGAGTTGAGGGCTACTGGGAACACTGCCATGGCCAAGGAAGCATTGGTTCCCAGTCCTTCTCGATATGTCAGTAAAGGTTCCCAGACAATTACTTCCATAGTCAAATCTGCTTCGTCAGTCAGGGACAGGGAAGCATCACGGAAATATCAATGTGCTTCATCTAACTGCATGGAAACTGTCAACAGTCTCCTCTGCTCTAGAGACTTCATGGAAATATCAATGTGCTTCGTCTAATTGCATGGAAACTGTTGACAGTCTCCTCAGCTCTAGAGACTTTTCTAAGTTGTAGAGGGACTCTTTCCTAATGGCAAAGGGAAAGTCCACTAAGCTCTTGTTCTGTACAATAGGAGCTTTATACATCCTGGTGCAAGTCCAGGGGTATTTCCTGTCTTCACACCAACATTAACAATACAATAATGTTGTGCTTCTTCAGAGATGTCAAAGGTTTGTATGTTTCGTCCATCAAGGTTACCAATCCATGCTGGCTTATGTATTACGGCATTCTGGATTGGGTATTTCAAAGGGACTGCCTTAGGTGAAACTATTTGCTCATTTTTGCAGGAATGCTGAAGGTTCTGCTAAAGCTGCTTTTATGGAACCTAGTCGTTGGCCTCACAGACCCTCCATTTGAACCCCTGAGAGAGGCTTCTTTCAAGGCTCCTTCTTAGAAACACTTTCTAGTGGCCTTGGCTTTGCCCAAAAGAGTAAGTGAATTACGAGTGATATCCTCATTAGTAGGGTGTTCATGTACTGGACCAGAACTATCTTTTTGGCATTCTTTTATGCTAGGAATGATGTCAAGGCCAAAGTTCTTCCAAGAGTTTTCTCTATCCTCTCTCTAGAAACTCAAATTCCTGAGGAAGAAGAGCTACTTTTATGCCCTGTTAGGGGTCTAAGGATTTATACATCCCATCTTAACCATTAAGGAAGCAGCGTAGGAACCTATGCACTGTCAAGAATCCTGGGGTTCCTATATCTGAGAATGCCATGGCTTTCTTTATTAAATCCTTAATCCTGGAAGCACACCATGCATTCTCTTTAGAGCACTGCCTCCTTTCCAAGGTGAAACTGCATGATGTCAGAGCAGCAGCTACATCTATTAGTTTTCATCAGCATCTCTCTCTAGGCTGTCAAGTTTTGGCTGCACAAAGGAGGTGTAGCTCTGAGTTCACTTCTAACTGCTGGAGGGCTTTTGAGACCCAGTAGGATGACTGCCATGCATTAGCACCTATAGTTTCAGCAAGGGAGATTTCTCCTAGTCTTCCCCTTATGTGTTACGAATAGGTTCTCGCTATCAGCCCCTGGCCCTATCCTAGAGTTTGTACACGGTAATATCATACTCTTTTGTTTTGATTAAGGTATTATGCTTAGTTGTGTTGGCTTTCTTTCTTTTAGGTAAGGGCAAACAAAGTTCCTTAGAGTAAGTAATGTTGGACTTCTGTTGCAGAGCCATTGCTCCTTATTGGAGAAAGCTACCCAGAACTGATTAAGAACCACCCTTTCATGCAAATTGGTGGTATTATTTGGGTGTGAGGTACCACAGCAACTCATTTAGGTAAGTGGTAACTCTTTAGGGATCATTTTTAGCTCTGGTTTTAGCTCCCATCAGCTCTGCAGGCATGTGACACAGAGGCCTAACTTACCATTTACGTTGCACAATCTCAACCAATGGCTATATTCAAGGTCCATATTCCACCTACCACAGTATTCCACCTACCACAGTAGGTAAAAGTCAGTCAGCTGAGATGATTTTGAGAATGTGAACATTTCCAGAATGCAAATGGTGTATGATTGCAATTTTTATATTTTAAAAATCAACAGTATTATCAAAATTATCATTATTTTAGGTACAACTACAATATCTGACTTTTGCAAATGGATACTGTTAGAATGTCAGAGCATGTTCTCAAACAGTTAAACAAAATCACTGTATTAAAGTTATGTACTAACTGTTTTTACAGATTTTATTAACAATGATTTGCAGTTGCATGACTGTTTTGGGATACAGGTACAGTACATACATTATATTCATGGTAATACTTTCACTTTTTAAAAAATGTCTTTATAAGCATAAATTTACTAACGTCCGAAAGGCACTTTATATTATGTAATTACTTTACACTCTAGTTAGAACTTTTACCACATGAGACAAGGTAATCAGAAATATTTCACTTGCTAAACTAAAACTGTAAAATATTTTTTTTGCTGATTGTGAGTCCGTTACGTAACAAAATTAATGAACTTGAAGTACCAGTGTATCAATGTTAGAACATTCAAATAAAGTTTAATAAAAGTGGAAGAGGGCCACCATGTACCCATGTTCAAATTTGTATTAATGTCCACACCCAACTAAAAAGCCACAAAAATTGAAAAGGTTCTGCCCTCATGATCCTTGACCAAAGAGCAGATGCCTTTGACTCAGTGGAAGCATATGCCTATAAAATAATCTACCTTATCCAAAATACTACTGTATACTCTTTGAAACTTTGCATTTAATGCCACTGGTAGAAAAAAGATGTAAAGCCCACTTCTAAAAAATCTGGTTCTCTCATGGCAATAACTCTGAGCTCCCACAAGGCTTAAGACAAGGTCTCACTGGTTACTGGGCTGAACAAGAACTTTTATCACAAAAAAATTAGTTGGTTGAGGGAAGGAGGGAGTAGACCATGTTTTGGACACAATTTCAGGCAAATCAGAAAAACCAGTAGCATGCTATTTTTTGGAATGGGAGGGGGGGGAACCTGCTAGAGGCTGCCTGAAGTTCATCCACCTTCTAGGCAGAGGTTAGGGCATGGGGAAACTCAGTTTTTTGTCATCAAATCTCTAAAGGAACTGGTCCTTGGGCTCATAAATATTGCTTGATTGTCTCACTCTGGAGGTTTCAAGCTACTACGTGAAGCATCTGATTCACAGTGCTGACCCCAGAAATTTACAGTGAGCAGAAGAGGATAAACCTACCTGTGTGCATTAAAACATCTGAAACAGCACTGATCTATACCCTTTCAGCACTAATGGGTGAGGGGCCTGGAGAGGATCAGTCGTTCATTAATTGTCCCAATTAAAGAATCTGATTAGTATAATCTGGCCATCTATTCCATTCCTAGCATGGCAATAACCTCAACTGAATCTCCTTGTCAAAGTATATAATTAAAGGAGTTGAATATTTTTGTGGAAATAATGGAAGTGAGGAGGAAGTGAGGTTGTCATATGATGGAAAAGCTCTGGAATGTCTACCAGGCAATTAGGAAGATGTGAACCAAGCTTGCTGTGGTTACTACATTTTAGCTACATCTGGCCTCATGAGGATGAAAGGAGGAGAAGAATCAACCTCATGTTGTTCCAGAAAACCATAAAGGTATCTGCTACCTATGGCATTTGATTTGGTAGGTTGGCTGGTGGCAAACAAATCAACAAGAGTGTACCCCCAATACTTCCATAAAATTCCCTATGCTGATGGTACCAATATTTTCAGAAAACCTGGTTTCTTCAAATCAGGAAATCTACCAGGCCAATATGTTTACCTGTGACAAATCTCTGAACAAGGGTGGAATTTATATCCTTTCCCCCAAAAAATATCTCTATATCTAGTATACATCAAGATGCTGACTTGGTGCCTAAGTACTCATTTGTGCTCAAGCTGTCTCATATCATCCCTAGAACTTTGGTGAAAAATGATGGACAAAGGCCTGGAGACCCAGGAAAAGTGCTTTAAGTACTGGAAAACTGATGTGGCTCCCTGCTTCTCTCTTGGACTATCTTCCTGGTACAGCTAAATCTAGCAAAACAATTCACCAGCACTTATGAGGTGTCTGAGAAAAACAGAAGCTTTGGAGGTGGTGACATAAATGGAACACCTGTTTTTTATTTGGTCACATCTCACCACCACTCAAGGTCTAAGAAGGATGCCTCACTGCTGACCAGCTGGCCCTGAGTTATTGCACAGAACTCAAGCAACTACAACTGTCAGGAATCAGCAGTTTTAGGGATGTTAGATACCCAGTTTCACACAAAGATAGGCTGGTTGAATGAACTTTGATACCATCATGCCCATTTCCACCTCTATGTAGATGGCTGTCTTGTTACAGTCTACTGAACCTAAGGGTATAAAATTAACTTTACATTGAGTAATACAATGTCTATTATATCTGTAACAGGGATGATATATTAGAGAATGAGCACAAAAGTACTAACAACAGTTGGGGAAACAGAAAACTTTGAAGTTAGTGTTGGATTAAACCAGGGGTCAGCATTAAGCCCATTTTTGTTTGTGCTGGTCATGGACGTGTTGAGTGAAGAGATCAGGAATGAAGTGCTGTGCGAGTTGTTATATGCTGATGATCTGGTGATTACTGCTGAAGATGAGGAGGACCTCCAGAGAAGGGTTGGAGAATGGCAGGAGTCTTTAGAGAGGGGTACCTTAAGGGTGAATGTAAATAAAACAGGTTTTAGTGAGCAGTAGGGAAGACAGAGACAGAATAGTAATACAAGAAAGAAGAGGCTCCATTATAAAACATGTGGAAAAGTTGAAATACTTAGGATCTAATTTAAGCCAAGAGGGGGGGATGTGAGGCTAAAGTGGGCAGTAAGATAAAAGCGGCATGGGGGAAGTGGAGAGATGTAGCTGGAGTTGTATGTGATAAGAAAATGCCAATCAAGCTAAAAGTCAAGATCTATAACACAGTGATAAGACCAGTGTTAATGTGTGGATCAGAAACATGGGCTCTAAGAAGAAAAGAGGAAGTAAAGCTTAAGAGAACAGATGAGAATGCAGAGGTGGGTTATGAGAATATTGCTGCTTGAGAGACTGGAAAATGATGAAATAAGAAGAGCAGGCTCAGTAAAGATAACAGAGGTGATAAGAGAGTCACGACTGAGATGGTATGGGCATGTGTTAAGGATGGATGATGAGGAGGGAGTGAAGAGGGCTTGGGAAGAACCTGTTAGAGGAATAAGTTCGAGAGGGAGACAGAGAATTAGATGGCGAGATAAAGTGAAAGAAGATGTGGAGAGAAGAGGTTTGGTGGAGGATGGTGCCTTTGATAGAAGCCAGTGGAGAATTCACATCAGGCAGCCGACCCCTTAACATAGGGATAACGGTGGGGAAGAAGAATTAGAATTACTCTATACAACCTCTAACTGAAGTATATAAATCATACCTAAAAATAGGAAATAACAAAACTACCACACAAACAGAAAAACATACGTAGCATAGTTACAAAGTTTCATTCCTGTATTGGCAGATTACGGTAGACAAGTCAACATGCTATAGTAACTTACATCATGTACATCGATATACTGTCCTGTTATTTTCAGTTTTTTACTTAATCAAATGAGTCTGACTTGGGAAGATTATTAACTAAGAAAAGTACAATTGTGATATGTTAGAAGGATTCATCAGTAAACCTTACTTTAGTCTAGCGAGACAATCATAATCAAACACTCTCTGGCCACTTATTTTGGTTGTTTGGATATTTTGTGATGAAATGTGTTGCATACCATAAACACAGAGCAAAGGTAACAGTTGGTTTTCACAGTTTTTAGCATAACACTTAACATAAAAGAACATAATAAGACCATAACACAAAAATTTGGATTTGTAAAAAGGGTTTCAGAAAGCCAGAATACATGAAATATTGACATCTTTTTTTATGCAATACTGTAATAAAGTTTTGCTGTTTTCAGGTGTATACAAATGAAATGCTTTACACCAGTATAAATAAAAACCATAAATGTTTTTTCTTATTATGTACAGGCAATATTTGTATTTACTTTATTTTTTAATTTTGTTCAGTTTGGGGTGTCATGTTTGTTTGGTAACAAAGTGCAAAATATTTTCAGGCTTTGAAGACTGAAATATCCGTTTACTATATGTTCTTCAGCATTTCTAATATTTCATATATTATTCCTCTGTCTGAGATTAAAAAAATGCACAAGCCTATATCTAATACTTGTTCGATCAGTCCTGTAGCATAGCATCTGTTGCCCATGTTAGAGGATCTGGGACTGGCGAACAAAACAATGGGAGATGATGGTTTCTGGATATAGCAAAGGGGTCTACTACTGGTTTCCCCCACAACTTCCAGAGATCCAGACATACTAAAGGATCTAGAGTCCACTATGTGGGGAGGACTTGTCTCTGTCGGCTCAGTTCTTCCGCCAGGATATTGGATTTCCATTGAATAAAGCAAGTCACTACTTGCGTGTTGTTTTGATTCATCCACAGGAGGAGGTCCCTCGCTGTCTTGTATAAAGAGAATGAGCGAGTCCCTCCCTGGTTTTTTATGTATGACAGAGCAGTCATGCTGTCTGAATAGACTGCAACTGTCCTGTTGTGTACTTCCAGGGCGAAGAATTGAAGGCCCAGGTGGATCGCTTTTAATTCTTCGACATTTGTATACCATGCTCTCTGCCCCCTTGACCATGTTTCCAGAGACTTCTGTGCTCCCTAGAAAAACTCCCTGACCTAGATCTGATGCATCTGAGAAGAATAGTAGGCTGGGGTTCAGAGGGAGAGGAGACTTTCCTTCTGCAAGTTTTCTTTCACTGTTCCACCACTGCAGGTCCTCCTTTATTTCTGGAGTCACTGGAAACTCGAACGTGTCCGGAAGCTTCTTCCTGTTCCAGCTGAGCTTTAGAAAGTGCTGTAGAGGCCTCATATGTAGCCTGCCTAAGGAGACGAACTGCTCCATGGATGACAAGGTGCCTAATAGGCTCAACTATCTGTTGGCCGAGCATTCTTTGGGAGTCAGGACTTCATTTACCTTCTTCAGGCAGGACTCTATTCTCTTCGGACTCTATTCTCTTTGGGGCTCAGAAAACCAGAAAACCTCGAGAGAATATCTTCATCCCTAAATACTGAATCTCCTGAGAAGGAGTCAACTGAAACTTCTTCATACTGATGAGAAAGCCCAGGTCTTGGGGCAGTAGAAGAGTTTTCCGAAGGTCCTCCATACACTGTTCTCTCAACTGGGACCTCAGAAGCCAAATGTCGAGGTAAAGGGGAATTTTTATTCCCATCAGATGTAGCCACCTTGCAAGGGGAGCTAGAACTCTGGTGAAAACCTGGGGGGCTGTAGAAAGGCCGAAGCACATGGCCTGAAACTGGAATACCTTGCCTTCGAAAACAAACCTGAGGTACTTCCTTGAGTCTGGGTGCATAGGGATGTGAAAGTACTCGTCCTCCATGTCTATGGACGCCATCCATTCTACCTGGTGAATGGATGCTAGTGCTGTCTTGTGTGTCTCCAGTCTGACTTATGTCTTTTGGACAAAAACATTCAGGGAGCTAACATCTAATACTGGCCTCCAGCCTCCTGATGACTCTGGAACTACATACAGTCAGTTGTAGAACCCTAGGGAAGAAATGTCCTTTACCACTTCTATAGCCTCTTTTCTGATGAGGGGCAAGACTTCCTTTGATAGTGCTACAAATCTCTCTGAGCCTGGCAAGTAAGCTGTCAATGTGAAAAGCGTGCTGACTACAGGAGGCTTCTGCATGAAGGGTATTTGGTAACCTTCTTTCAGGACATTTATTATCCAGGGTTCAGCCCATTTCTTCTCCCAACACTCTCTGAAGAGTAGGGGTCCGACTCCCACACATGTATGGAGGACATTGTATTCATTTTCTAGCTGAAGATCCAGAGGAGGACTTTTTAATGGAGTGTGGTGTGAACCGAATGCTAGGTCTTGATCTGGAGCTTGCTCTTTGTCAGTCACTCCAAAAGGGATGCAACTGCAAAGGGTTAGACGATCTGGAGCTGAAAGCAGCCGTCTCCTTTGGGTGCCTAGAGGATTGCGAGAGGAGATCTTGGGTACTCTTTTTCTGCAGGTTGGAGGTTATACCAAAAACTGTGTCTCGAGGAAAAAGACGTAAACAACCACCAAAGCTCCCTCTTCTTTAAGATGCCCATAGTATACAGGTGCGCCAGCTCTTGAGAGCTATCACTGATGCCTTTATCGATGCAGGAAAGAACTCAGTCAGTCATTCAAGAAATCCTGAGATAATACCATGCAGTCCTTGATCTTATCAGCCAGAGCACCTACCGACCAATCTAAGGAGCTCATAACCTTGAGGACTTTAAATAAATTCTCGAGAAGGTGAGCTAGCTCTGCAACGGAAAACATTATCTTCACGGAAAAAATAGCTGATCTGTGGGTAGAATCTATTAACTCGGAGAAGTCCTCCTGAGAGGAGGCAGAAACTCCCAGGGAAGGAGCCTCCCCTGTGGCATAAAAACGATGTCTCCCTCGAGAAAGTCTAGAAGGGGGAAAGCTGAAGGCAGCTCTACCTTGATCTCTCTTTTCTGCGAGCCACCCTTCTACTTCACTTAAAGCTTCCTTTGCCCATGAAGAGAGTACCAATTTAGATAACCTCGAAGAGCCATAAGTCTGCCACTCCAACAAGAGAGCGGATGCCGGAGAGGATGGTGTAGCTGGCAAAAAGAAGCTAGGGAAGGTGGCAAGCAGAAACCATAATAATGAGGCACAAGCAGTAGAGGGGGTGTCTTGTTCTACTGCCACTTCTTCTTCAGTGAAGAGGGGGTGTCTTGTTCCACTGCCACTTCTTCTTCGTCAGATGAAATGGGTGACAGCAACAAATCTGTGGCTGTCTGAGATGTCGAAGGTGCTTTCTAAAGAAGATTTAAAATACTATACAACTTATCTTGGATAGGACCTGAGACAGGTGTTGGCGCTTGGGCGCCAGAAGCGGGAGCCTGAAGATGAGACACTTATACAGTAGAAAGATCTGGTAATTGCAATGCATGATGAAGCGAAGACAAAGTGCCTTGAACAGTCAAAGGCTGATGTCCGGGCGCTGATGTTTTCTCCACAATAACAGATACAACCGGTGGCACAGAAATTGTAGACAATTTAACATGTTCAGGTGCAGATTGGTGCTCAGGTGCCAAAGGAACACTTGGCGCCAAGGGGAGCACACTCTCTACTGGGCACTCTTGCGTTACTGTGCGAACAGGAGCTGCTGGATGCTCAGGCGCTAATGGGCACTCCGATGCTACTGGGCGCTCGACCTCCATAGGAGGCCCCAAGACCGCAGGGAAACAGGCACTAGATGACGCTTCTTAGCAGAAGACTTCTTAGAAGCAGCCAAGTGCTTACGAGAAGTTTGGCACTTTGGCACAGAGAGCAGATCGACTGAAGTGAGGTTATCCAAAGAGAAACGCTCCAGGATGTCCCAATGACCAAACAACGAGCGCTCAGGATCCTTAAGTTTCTTACACGGCACTGGAGGATGTGACACTTCTACCGCATGCCATTTCAAAGGACAAGACTTGTCTGAGAAGCGCCACTGGCGCCTGGGACTTAACTCTTCAGAGCTTGTAGATAAACAATGCACGTCCACAGAGAGACCTTTCCAACGGCCTTTGGTTGCAACCTGGGATACTTCAACAGGCTGAACCAAGGGGGCAACTGATCATGGGCAGACCCCACCGACCTCCCTCAGACTTCCAGTTTGACTCCTCCCAGGTTTTGGGGAGTGTGTCAGGGACCTTTGCCTAGGAGAATTGGTGGGCCAAGCAGCCACCCCCTCCACTTGCACTGCACAACACTGGGCACTACAGGGTGCTCTGAATCACTATTCTTGTCCATAAGGACCTTCACAGAAGACGCCACCTGCGCAATAGATTCCACAGTTAACTCATATCTTTTGTAAATTTTCGACTCGAGGCTGGACATGGGGTTGGGTTCAGAAACATGACAGCTGGGTAACAGAGGGTTGAACAGTTAGAGGGGTTGGAATGGGGGACATTGAAATCACAGGAATATTAAATTCAGATCTGGCAACTGCTGATTCCTCACTAGCTAAAGATTCACTTCCACTCTGGCAGTCGCCTTTCTCTTCTTGTCACTATCCAAATTTACGTAAATGAGATTCTAAAGTCTTCCATTTCTTCAAGTCCCAGTCTGCACACTCTTTACATCTTAAATCAACAGAGCATGTCTGCCCTCTACAATCTACACACATAGTATGTGAATCTTATGATTCTTTTGTCAGTCTCGTATCACAGCCTTTGTTGCAATATCTAAAGCTAGATACACTTGAGTCAGATATAATGAATCAAGAAAAAAGTCCACTCCAGGGAAAAAACATTATAATCAGTTAATTAAGCTCACAATAGAACACTTAATCCTAGCTAAAGACTGTAAGCTGAAAGGCTACCAAAAGAGAATACTTCACCAATTCTGAAGACAAACAACCGGAAAAGTGAGAATTCCAAAATGAGAGCTGCTGCCAACAACTGAACTTCAGTCATCAACCAGCAGAAACAAATTGAAGCTCTTTGCTAGTTGTTCCTCTCTTTCACCCGAAAGTGGGTGGGGCAAGTCACCTACCCAAAACAAACTAGTGCGACCCGCGAATTTCAAAATTTTAGCTGCCAAACAAGTGAAACTAATAGCTATGTAATTACTGGGTAAGTTACTAAGTTACTTACATAAAACTGGAATATTTTTGTGTAAGTGTAAACATACCATAGGTACCTACCTGTAGGCTATGCGTAAACTTTGGGTGTAAACTTACTGTATCTACACACTATAAAAGAAAAATGCAGACTGTAAGTAGTTAACAGGGTCTACATTCTTTCCAAAATTTTGTTAGTCAAAAATTGGGTGTCTTTGAGGCCGGAGCATCTTTGATGCTGAGAAATATAGTAATTGCAGTAACGGGTAATCTCACTCTGTTCTTTATCTTATGCTTTGCAACTGGATACACATTATCCTCATGTCAAGAGCACATGCAGGTATTTTTAGCAAGGCAATGTAATATTTAAAAATGGGCTTTATACTGCATGATTATCTATAACATACATTACTCAGCATCTGAATGCAAAAACTGCAAGAGAAATGTGTACACAGTGCTAGACATGAACTGGGATCATAAAAAAATATAACAAAGATAACTAGTGAACATAAAAAATATACTACAAAATATCAAATATGACTACCATGGGCTTGATCTGTTACACCTTACCTTATCCAGGTTGTTAATAACAAAATTGAAGACCTTTTCACCAATGAGTGTGAGGGTCAGGTTTTTGACATCATCAATGAGAGCACCAATCTGCAAAAAAATGTCTGTATTAGTAGGTACCACATAGCTTCATACTGTAATTATTAACAGATATTCTCTATCCCTCAAGGCTAATGAAATAAATGCCACTATTCCAAATACCTGAAAAAACAATGGTTGATTTTAACTAAGTAGTAGTACAGTAATAACAAGACAAAAACAGTAAAGTAGTAATAATGTAGTACCACAAGAATAATAATAATAACAACAATTATGATGATAATAATACAGTCATACCCCCAACTTACAGGAGGTTAGGTTCCAGAACCCCTCGCACAAGGCAAATTTTCGCGTAAGTTTGGCACGGTCTCTAAATATGCTAATAAATGCTTATTTCTTAAGTTTAAACTCTAAATATGACCCTAATCATGCTCCCAAATTATCAACCTAACTTTTAAATTAAATTGAAGTTACTGTAATTCAATTTAAAAGTTAGCTTAATATATTACCCTTAAAAAAATAAATGGTTGACATAAAAATAGAGTTGGAAGAGAATTTCTCTCCCTCTCCCCTTCCGACCAATCTATTTTTAGAAGTCTTCTCAACCTCTTTTTGATAACTTCTTTATTCTACGTCTCTTTCTCTTTGTTCTGAAATGCTTTTTCATGAACAAACAGTGTTTTTTATTTGGACTGATACAACTCTTAGTTATTATGTCTCTATGTTTTAGAACGTATTTGCCACACTAGCGCATTTACAGTTCGTAGATGGCAGAGGTAAAATTAGATCAATTTAAACTATCTACTGTACAGGTAAAGACGTAGAGAGAAATAATAAGTTGCAAAAATGTGTGAATGCTAACTACAAACAAGAGAGAGAGAGAGAGAGAGAGAGAGAGAGAGAGAGAGAGAGAGAGAGAGAGAGAGAGAGAGAGAGAGAAATCTCTTGACATGCTGTGGGCAACAACTGACACATTTGACAGCTTTGCCCTCGCCCCTCTTTTCAAAGGTTTCTCAAAAGATTGGGAAATAATATTTGTTTGTTCAAAATATCACATAATTCACTATAGAAATGTATAAATTTTGTAATTATAGTTTTAATTACAGTTTTATTATTATTATTATTAATTATTATCATTTTATTATTATTATTATTATTATTATTATTATTACAGTAAACCCCCGTATTCACGGGGAATGTATACCACACCCACCACAAATAATAGCTAAAACCCGCGAATACTTAGAACCCTTCTAAAAGCACTTAGAACTGCCTGTTTTGATAGTTCAAACACAAAAAAAAAAACTAAAAATGCTTATACAGGTATTATCCTACTTACGATGGAGTTAAGTTCCAAAAAACCCATCGTTTGTTGGAAAAAACGTATCTCGAATATAGCCTAGCTTACACTAGGTATTCAGTACCATGTATACATATATGGTAGCCTACCCTACACTATAAAGTATACTCTATACATAAGCGGTATTGTAATTAATAATATCAGCTAATTCTGGAGGTTCATACAGTGACTTATGATAATTCAATACAAAGACAAACTGAATAACAAACAAGAATTAGCTTAGCCTACACTATGGTATATCGTATACATATACGGTAGCCTAGCCTAGATTATACTGTACTCTATGTTCACGTATCGTATTATACAAACATCAACATAACAAATATGCATCTTTTCCATGGATCTTCTAAAATATTATGCCTTAATTCATTGTTTCCAATAATATTGTATATATTCTTGTATTGCTTTTGTTTTCTAAATTGCGATCATAGTGATCAATGTTTTGGTTTGGAAATTGATTACGTGGTAAGTTTATTTCACTTTACTTAACTCAGTTCATAGCACTTTTCTTGCTTCTAGTTAGCATAAATAAATCTCTAGATACTTTATTTATATGGGGAAGGGTTATTTTTTGTTATACGAAGTATTTTTAAGTAAAAATATAAATTAAATATGTCTCGTTGTGAAATTAACTTAGTTATTTTTTTCGTTAATACACGACGGTTGATGATGGCCGTTCAGGGGCGTTTGTTTTATGTAAAAAAAAATTCAAGATTCCGTTCGCTATTTTCACTTGATTTCATCATAATACGAGCTTTACGTATTTCTCGTTTATCGGTGTAAAAATAACAGTACTAATGTGTTCTTTCATGCCCAGTAGTTTTGATGAAAATACTTTCTCTCCAATTTTAATTACGATCGCGTTTCATCCATGTTGCCTATGCAAGATAATTTACAGTACAGTCATTAGCAGCTTGAACACTGTTTTCTCACCTTCAGCTACAATTGCAGCTTAAATTTAGCGTATATTTCCTTGCCAATCTTTTATCCATAGCAAATAAGGATATAATGTAAAAATATATCAGTCCTATTCTAGTTAATTTCATTTGTACTATAACTATGGTAATTGTGTATTACTGTACAATGGTTAAAATACAAGCAAAATGGCTGTTATTATCTGACTGGGTGATAAGCAAAGAAACAGTTTCTCGGTTGGTTGTTTATGGCTGTGCGCATTTACGCAAGAGTATAATGTTACTAACAATACTTTTATCATTCTCTTTTACTTTTTTAACTAGAAGATGGGATAAAGAGATGGAGGAAAAGAAGTTGGTCTATTGTAATTTGGTCTCTTTCGCTGCCTGATTGTATGCTGCAGCCTGCGCCCGTGAGAAATTTAAAAATATTTTAGAAATATTGTCGTATTGGTATTAATTGCTTACTCCATTCCAAAATCGAATTATCATAAGGCTAATTATCGTAAATTGAGCACTACCTGAGTATTTTAATAATTTTATCACAAAAGTGCATTTAGTCATGCAAATGAGATGAAAATATAGTAATCAGTGAATATTTCTCAGTGAAAAATACTGTGAATGGGTGAATTTTCAGTGAATAATGTGTATATATGTTCCATAGAGAAATCCACGAATAGGTGAGTCTGCGAATCATGAGACCGCGAATGCTGTATTATTTACTGTATTATTATTATATTTAATTAATCTTATCTTATTAATTTTTGAAAATTAGTACTCATTATTAGGTAAATCATTTATTTTATCATGCAAAACAAATAAACATATACATGTAACCATAAATATTTTCTCATCTCAGTACAGGATGAGAGAATTTTTATGGTTACATGTATATGTTTATTTGTTTTGTTGATAAATGTTTTACCTAATAAGTACTAATTTTCAAAAATTAATAAGATTAAATAACAACAACAACAATAATAATAATAGTAATTATAATAATATAACTGTAATTACAAAATTTATACATTTTTATAGTAAATTATGTGATATTTTAAACAAACAAATATTTCCTGATCTTTTGAGAAACCTTCGAAGAGAGGGCCGAGGGCATAGCTGTCAGATGAGTCAATCGTTGCCCACAGCATGTCAAAAGATTTCTGGTACTCTCTCTCTTTCCTTTTTCCTTCATAAATCATGAATTTCCATTTTTTGATATCTAACTATGAATAACTTCTCTCTTTCTCTCTCTCTCTCATGTTATTCTCTCTGTCTCCATAATAATTCATAAATAATTTAACTTGATATTTCAAGTAAGGACAATCTCTCTCTCTCTCTCTCTCTTGTTATTCTGTCTCTGTAATAATTGGCAAATATTTTCACTCTCTTAAGTAAGGACAACCCTCATCTCTCTCACTCTCTCTCTCTCTCTCTCCCTCCTCTCTCAAGGATTCGTAAATGTCACATGTCTGTGAAAAAATCATGTATGACAATTAGTTACGTTCCAATGAAAAGTTTGTGTGTCTGTGAATTTGCGCAACTCAAATCATGTAAGATCGAGGTATTACTGTACTTCATTAATAATGATGGTAGTTTGTATGCTGTTGAGCTCATGAAGTACCATCTCAACTTGGCATATAAGTTTCTTCATGTTAGCAGGTACAGTAAACCCCACGTATTCGTGCTCTCACGATTTGCAGACTCATGTATTCACGGATTTCTCTGTGGAACGTATCTACACATTATTCGCGGAAAATTCGCCCCTTCATGGTATTTTTCACTGAGAAATATTCACTAATTACTGTATTTTCATATCATTTTCATGACTAAATGCACTTTTTGTGATAAAACTATTAAAATACTCGGGTATAAGCATTTTTAGAGGGTTTTTCTTGTGTTTAAACTATCAAAATAGGCAGTTCTAAGTGTTTTTAGGGGGGTTTTAAGTCTTTGCGGATTTTAGCTATTCGCAGGGGGGGGGGTGATACGCATCCCCCGTGAATACAGGGGGTTTACTGTAAACCTGAAAACCTTAAAAAGATATCACCAGCCTTGCATGGAGTTTATTCTCCCACCAATGGCACAAGTGAGAACCGACTCCCACATGTCCGCGTCCCCGCCCTACCCCACAGGGGATGGCACAACATGATTAGAGTGGCCCGAGCCAAACACGCTTGCTAGGACTGAGAGTATTACAAGACTACAATCGTCCCACTGTAATCATATTATGGGCAAACTGCATAGAATGCCAAGAGTCCTATTCCCAGAACCAGACACCCCTGGAATCCGTGGTCCAGCCCTGCAGAACAGTTCTGCCTTTGAGCTATCAATCTGATATCTCTCAGGTCCGAACATTATCGGGCAGTTGATGGTCCTACCACAGTTCCCACTATTTAGCTTCAGATAAAAACCCATTCAGAGTTATAATATCCTTTCCTATTTATCAGGTCCAATGAATTTTAGCAAAAGTGGAAAATTCCACAAAATTAATCCAAAGAAATATATAATAATATATGGGATGCTTGGACTCAAACCCAAGAACAAATTCCTGGTATTCAAGAGTTCCCTCACCATGTCAAAGTGGTCCCAAGTCGAGGGGGCTGTGAATGTGATGGGAGAGGTGTTGGAGGGGGGGGGGCCCTCTTCAAGAATGGAATGAGGTAGCCCTCCTTTAAAACATTGATAATCCTGGGCTCCACTACTCTTATCAGTCACCTCTCCCAAAACTCTAGTAGGCTGGTTCTTACAGGAGCATGACAGAATTTTGTCTCACATCCTATGTGGTTTGGAAGAGCTCTTCTTGATGGCCCCAGATGAAAAGCAGACATTGAGCGGGACCTGAATGATGTTCAAGATCTCCCTCCACAAAAAGGCTGTTGCTGGAGGGGAGGAAAAAGAGAAGAGTCCATGGGATGCCTAGATGACCATGTCAGCAAGTCTTGAGTTGTACTCTTCTGTAAGTTTGATACTATCTTTTTCTTGAAGCGTGATCTTGATGATCCTAAATTTTCTTGGCCACTGCACCCACAAACCAATTAAGGAAAGTGAAAACTTCAAATACATACTTTGAATATTTCTTTAACCAGATGATTAAATTCTCTGGACGTTAATATGATTTTGGCCGATGAAAAAACGGATCAATGAGACGAGTCAATAAGACCAGAGAAATCCCCTTGGGAGGAGGCAGCGACTCCCAAAGAGGAAGCCCATCCGGTCACATAGAACAAGTACCTCCTGCGTACAAGATGATAAAGAGGAAAAGAGAAAGATGCTTTACGCTGCTGTCTTTTGGCGGAAAGCCAGTCTTTTCTTAAAAGACTTATTGGAGACGATGAAAGGACCATCTAGGTGAGGCATGTCCTGTCATCCAGCTGGTTCCTTATTAAAAACATCGAGGCAGGTGAAGAAGGAGCAGCCAGGGTGAAAAAAGGGAGAAAAATTTGCCATCAAACACCATAGCAGGGCAGCGCATGCTGAAGGAGAAGCAGGTTCTGGGCGAATCTCCTCTACCGAGGAAAAAATGGAGACAGGTGGTCATCTTGAAGCAGGAGGACCTCTGACAAGCAAGCACACAATCTGGGCCAACTGCTGTTTTATATTAGAACAATCTATCATAATATAACATAACATTAGTAACAGGACGAAAAAAGGTGATGAGCACCCAGGAGTGGGCACCACTGGGCGCTCAGGTGGGGACACCTGGCGCTTGGGAACGTATGCTGGGCGCTTGGGAGCAGGCGCTGCTGGACGCTTAGGATCAGGCACCGGGCACTCGGGAGTGGGTGCTGGAAAAGGGCACCGGGCGCTTGGGAGCTTAGGTGAGGTGGCCTCTGGACACTTAAAAGGGAGACACAGGTGGCGTGCTGATGGACAGGGGCAGGAACAGAATGGACCAAAGAGAAACTACAAGATGGTTTGGGTGCTGATTGACAGACAGAGTGTCTGGATGCCGGGCATGGTCTTCAGAAGGGTGCTTAAAGGGCCGGGAGGAGTCCAGATAACGTTTGTGGCATTTCTTGTCCACCCCGTAGTTGTCTGAAGAGCTGGAGGACAATGGAGGTATCTCCTTGGACAAACCTTTCCGGTTATAATAGGCAACTACCTGTGCAAACCCCATCAGCCTCCTTGGAATCTGATATGTCTTCTCTCAGGGTTGAGGGAGCAGGACAGGGACCTAGGCCTAGGCGAACTGACGGGATGGATAGTAATTCCTTCACTTGCACTTCTTGGACAAGGTTTTCCAGTGGTTGTCTGCCGACACCTGAGAGTGGATCAAAGGTGTGGCTGAGGGGGCAACTACCCATGGGCAAACTCCACTGGCCTCCCTTGGACTTTTGGTATGTCTTCTCGCAGGTTTGGGGAGCAAGATAGGGACCTCCGTCTAGGAGAACTGATGGGACAGGTAGCAACCTCCTCCATTTCAATGTCACTATCACTTTGCACTTTCTCTGCAAACACTTACCTTATAACCATTTTAAGAGTCTCCAATCAGCAACAGTACTTACTACTACATTCTTTACACCATCTCCGAAAAACTGCCCACTTAGGCTGGTAGAGCCTTGAAAAAGACTCGCTCTACATTTTGCGATAGCATTCACAACTTCTCTTGAAAATCCTTTTGCTCTGACAAGCTTCCTGAGTTTGAAGCCTGTCAGAGCAAGAGTGGACAAACCTTGATGATATCTGTTGAAGTGAGGTTGTCTGAGAAGATCTTTCCTCTGTGGGAGGAGCTGCAGAAGTCCGACAGAAGTTCCAAAAGGTCTGGAAACCACTCCTTTTTAGGCTAAAAAGGAGCTATTATGATC
This sequence comes from Macrobrachium rosenbergii, assembly GCF_040412425.1. Lineage (NCBI taxonomy): Eukaryota > Metazoa > Arthropoda > Malacostraca > Decapoda > Palaemonidae > Macrobrachium > Macrobrachium rosenbergii. Next base: position 41,894,849 of record NC_089788.1, read on the forward strand.
ATCGATGCGTGATAAGAAGTCTTGAATTTGTTAATCACATCTCTTACTAGACTGAACAGAGGGAAGGCGTACATTTTCAGGTGTCACCAATCCCGAAGCATCGCATCCGTTGCCTATGCCTGAGGTCTGGCGCTGGAGAGCAATACAGGGGGATGCAATGATTCCTGGATGTTGCAAACAAGTCTATCCATGGTGTTCCCCACCGTTTCCACAGGTCAGCACACACCTGTGGATTCAGCGACCATTCCATGGGTAGAACCTGTTTGCAACGGCTCAATTCATCCGCTAATACGTTTAACTTGCCCTGAACATAGCGGGTGAGAATCTGTGCATTGTTGTTGTGCACCCAAAGAAGGAGGTCCCTGGCTAACTCACACAGTGACAAAGAATGAGTGCCTCCTTGGTTTCGAATATAAGCCAGATCCATCGTGTTGTCGGAATGAACAGCATTCACTGACTCTCGAGTTACTGCGGCAAAATGTTGAAGCGCCAAGTGAATCTCCTTCAGCTCCTTCAGATTTATGTGCAGTTTCCTCTCTTGAAGGGACCACTTCTCTGACACTTCCAATCTTCCTAGAGTCGCTCCCCAACCTAGGTCCGATGCGTCGGAGAACAATGAGAGGTTTGGGTTCGGATGAGATAAGGACTTCCCTGAGTGGAACCTTCCTTCTATGAGCCACCACTGAAGATCTTCTTTTATTTCCTGTGTGTTGGGGAAAACTAAGGAATCTGGAAGAATCTTCCTGTTCCAACTGGCCTTCAGAAAGAACCACAAAGGCCTTGCAAGCAGTCTCCCCAAAGGAACAAACATCTCTATGGAGGAGAGAGTTCCTAGCAGGCTCATCCAGTCATTGGCTGAGCAGGTTTGAAGACTCAGAAAAATGATGGACTTTTTGGGTGCATGACAGTATTTTCTTCTCTGACGGAAAAGCCTGAAAAGAGCAAGAGTTTATCTTCATCCCACATAGACTATCGTCTAAGAAGGGCCTAGTTGGGACTTTTCCTGGTTGATTAAAATACCCAACTCCTGGGCTAACTGTAGGGTTTTGAGAAGATCCTCCGTGCACTTCTTCTGGGATGATGATCATAGGAGCCACTCGTCCACATATAAACAAACTTTCATGCCCATTACATGAAGCCATTGAGATAGAGGAGTGAGAACCCTGGTGAAGACTTGAGGGGCTGTTAACAACCCAAAGCAGAGAGCCCAAAATTGGAAAACTTTGTCATGAAAAACGAATCTCAGGAATTTCCTGGAATCCCGGTGTATTGGGACATGAAAGTAAGCGTCTCTCATATCTACTGAGACCATCCAATTTTCTTGGGAAATTGCAGCAACAACTGAGCTGTTCATCTGCATCCTGAACTTTGGGTTTGGACGAAGATATTCAGAGCGCTTACATCCAGGACCGGCCCTCAACCTACGGAGGTTTTAGGGACTACAAAGAGGGGGTTGTAAAACCTCTCCGATGACAAGTCCTCTACCTCCCCTATAGCTCTCTTGTGGAGAAGAGCTGTGACTTCCTTTGAGAGGGCCGAAAACCTCTAGTAGCCTACCAAGCATGCCTTTAAGGCGATGGGCACAGGCAGCAAAGGTGGACTCTCCTTAAAGGGGATCGCATATCCTTCCTTGAGAACCTGTAGTATCCATGGTTGTACTGATCTGGCCTTCCACTGTCTCCAGAAGTGTAGGAGTCTGGCGCACCACAGGTAAACGGAGGACCGAAGTCTCACTTGCTAGAGACTGGTCTAGAAGACGACTTCTTGTTGATAGGGCAAACTGATCTGGGTTTTGGGCATGGGCGCGAGGAAGCCCTTTCTCTGTTACCTCGAAAGGGCCATGGCTGAAGAGGAGAGAAAGGCCGAGGATTAAATGAAACCATAGGTGTTCGGTTAGGTTCCTTTGTTCACTTGGACGACTGAACTAGCAAGTCATGAGCGGCCTTTTTTTGCAATTCCGTAGCTACCTGCTCTGATGTTGTTCAAGGAAAAAGGCTGGTACTGTCCAGAGGAGCGAAAAGAAGAGCAGATCTCTGGGACAGTGCCACATCTTTAGTGGAGAAAGAACACCACGTCTCTTTTTTTTTTTTTGCATACATGAAGAAAAAAGAGCAGCTAACTCCTGTGCTCCATCTTGAATTGCCTTGTCCGCACACGACAGGACTCCAAGCCAGCCCGCTGTAAAGTTCTCTTGGAAGGAAGAACAATCCTCTATTTTCTTGGTTAATGCGCCCACCATCCAGTCATGGAAACTGAAGATCTCAAATGCTTTAAAAATGTCCTTAACTAGGCGGTCAAGCTCAGAAGACAAAAACAATTTTCACTGCATTGAAGGCCGAACAACGAGCAGGGTCAATAAACCGGAGGTCCCCTTAAGAGGAGGCAGAAACTCCTAAGGAAGGAGCTTCCCCGGTTGCACAAAATACATACTCTACCTCCTTTTGGAAAGCCAAGAAGGAGAACAAAATACAGCTTTGCTCAACTCCCTCTTCTCAGACAGCCAAGAGTCGATCCACAATAAAGCTTTCTTGGAAGAGATAGAGAGGGCCATCTTCGGGAGTTTAGTGGTACTTGGGGATTGACCTAACAAGAATGATCAACCCAGGGAAAAAGGGGCCGAGGTGGAGAAATATGTTGGGAAGCAGAACAGAAAATAGTTTAATAATGAGGCGTAGGCTGATGAAGGCTGATCTGGTTCAGGTTCCTCCTCTGCTGAGGATACAGCGAAAAGTTCCAAATCCTGCTGCAGTTCTTCTGGTTTCGAAGACGGGGGTTTCTTCAACAGTTGCAGGATGTTGTCTGAACGTTGGTGAATGGGAAGCAAAGAAGAGTCTTGGGGTGCTGATGTATTTGCAGACTTCGCGCGATCAGCGCCAGGTGAAGATGACACGGTCTTGGGGATCTGTGACACATAAGGTGCTGAAACAGGTTGACCTGCAGCAGTAGGGACGTCTGAATCTGAAGCCTCGCTCTTGTATTCCAACACTGGAGAGCTGGGAGCCAACGGGATGTCTGGAGCTACAGTGTGAACTGAACCTGCAGCAGGATTGTGAGCCACTGGGAGCTCGGATCCAATGGGAGAGGGAGATCCTAAAGCGTGCTTGGGAGCCAATGGGCGCTTACGAGCCAATGGGAGCTCGGTGTCCAAAGGGAGATCTCTGTCGTCCCAATAGCTGCAAGAGGGCTCTTGATCCTTATGACACTTGCGAGGTACCGCTGGATGTGTGTCCTCAACATGCCTCTTCAAAGGCCTAGAAGGCACCTGAAAACGTCGATCGTGTACTTTGGGTTCCGAATCTGAACCACTGGAAGATAGGGTGTGATCCAATTGGACATCTTTTCAGCATTGGGTTGCCGAAACCTGGGAAATAGCAACAGGTTCGGCTGAGGAAGCAACTACTCGTGGGCAAACCCCACCGATCTCCCTTGGACTTACGGTTTGCCTCCTCACATGTGCAGGGGAAATTTGGGCGGGGCCTCTGTCTAGGAGCATCGGTGGGATAAGTAGCCACCCCCTCCACACCACTAACACTAGCACTTGCACAGACACTTGCACTATGATCCTCATTTGCTTTGTCCAAAAGAACTCTTACAGAAGCTCCTATCTGAGCGACAGTATTTACTAAAGCATCGAATTTCTTATCCATTTGAGTTTCGAGACTGGCGATGGCACTAGGTTCAGAGGGAAGGGAGCTAGATAACAGAGTTGTAGGAATCAGGGGAACAAGAAGTCAAAGGTGTAGAAAAAGCTGGTTTAAGGGCAGAGGACACAGAAACTCTAGCAGCTGCTTTCCTATGCCTAGCTTTCTCTAATTTATCCAAATGACTGGACAACACTTTCCATTTACTTATGTCCCAATCCTTACATTCCTCACAAGTCAAGTTGGGGGAACATACTTGTCAACAGCAGTGAAAACAAACAGAATGTTCATCATATTTAAATGAAGTCAACCTAATATTACAGCCTTGGCTGCAATACTGGTTACTGGTCACACTTGTGTCTGACATAATAGCCCAAAAATTGAAAAAGAAAGCTAAGCTAAGCTTAACTAAGCTATGAAAATATAGCTCAGAGGCTACCAAATGAAAGAATACCTCACCAAATCCTTTGATAGACAACCAAACCATCCAGTGAAACTACTCCTGAATTAACAAAATAAAACTGCTGAACAACCGATGTTTGGTCATCAAGCGGCAGAAACAAAGTGAGCTCTTCAGCTATGTTGTACCTATTCTTCCCAGAAAGTGGGCGGGGCACTTACCTAGACCAAAACAAAAGAGCGCTACGGCGAATTTTTAATTTTTAAGCTGCCATTTAAAGTAGAAACTATAGCTATGTAATTACTTAGTAAGTTTCATAAATACAACTTAATTTTATTATAAAAGTAGCATTTTTATATAAGTAACTTACCAAGTAATTACATAGCTGAATCCCATATTCACAGGAGGTGGGATACATGGACATATTCTAACCCAAAACATTAAGTCATGTAATGAATCTGAAATAGAAACATTGCTAGAACTGAAAACAATGCTTGTCATTTCCTTATTAGTTAAGAGGGCTACTGCAGGAGAATACTCCCTCTGGTTGGTGCTCATCTTAACCTGTAGTGGCGTGGCGGTACTGTATAGCCATGCATTGCCTCTACTTAAGTGGGAGCTTTGCAGCAAAGGAGCATTCTGATGGCTAGCAAAGCATCAATAGATGCCCTTCCCCTGGGCGCAGTACCAATACAAAAAATGAGACAATACTGTCACCTACACTGAAATAAAACCACAATCTGTCTACTGAGAGTGGTGGGTGCTCCAAGTACATTGTAACCCCTGGCTCCCCAAAACCTGACACCTTACTACAAAGTGAAGAGATAGTAGGAGAAAATCCTAGGCTTCCTCCCATGAAACCATGCCAGTTACTAATTATGGTCGCAAGGTACTGTACTGCAAAATTTTAACACTGTTTCAACTTTCATTAAAAATACTGAGAAGCGAAGATTGATTAAGCTTCAAGTAGGTTGACAGCAGAATGGAAGTAAGGGGCATATTGTGCCCGCAAGCTAATGATGTAGAAGCTGCTCTGACATTCTTAGCTTTCACTTAAAGTAGGCAAAATGCTCTCCTGAATCTGAGAGAGGTCTCAGAAATAAAGTTCATTTAGGATGAAGGATAATGCGTTCTTAGTCAGAGGTCGAAATGGGTCCTTGCCAAAACACTATAGGTTATGAATAGCCCTCTGCTCTTATGGTCCTGCTCAGGTAATACCAGAAAACTCCAACTGGACAGAGGGGTATCTATTCTTCCTCAGAGCCAAGGATGTCCGTTAAGTTCTTAAGGGAGAAGGAACAGATACAGGTCTTGGATAGGTCCTTGTTCTTGGCTAAAATCCAAGGGTAAATAATCAAACCGTGTCTCTTTGTGAAAAAGCCCTACTCTAGAATGATGGCTTGGATCTCACTAGAACGTTTTAGTAGAAGCCAAGGTCACCAAGAAGATAGCCCTCTGGGTAAGGTCTTTCCCGAGAAGAGGAGTGTAGTAAATCAAAAGAGGGACTTCTCAGTCACTTCAGCACTACGTCCAGGTTCCAGGAGACTGGATTCCCTTCCTTGTTTGGATTAGTCAAAGGACTTGATGAAGTTTCTTAAAAACTGAGTTAAACGTAGCTCGACACCCCTTAATGGAAGAATACGAGAAATTCTTGATCTCCTCAGATAAAAGAGGCAATCCGCAATTTGGGTCACTGATGTATCGAAAGGAGAGACGCAGAGTCTGAGACACCAGCTATGGAAAATCACTCACTCATTCTGGTACATGGAGCTAGAAGATTGACGTCTGCATTTGCAATAGTCCCTATGGTATGTCTACTAGTCCCTATGGTATGTCTAGAAAAACCCCTTCGTTCTGACAAGCTTCCAGACAGTCTGAGGCCCGTCCGGAGAAGAGCAAGCCACCCGTGGTGGTATCTCTTGAAGTGAGGTTGACTGAGTAGACATGGATTGGGGAAGGAGTCTTGGAGAGTCCACCAACAGCTGTGGCATGTTTGGAGATCATTATTTCAAGAGTCAGAACAGGGCTATGAGGGTCATCGTAATGTTGAGATGAGTCTGAAACATTATTTCAAGAGTCAGAACAGGGCTATGAGGGTCATCGTAATGTTGAGATGAGTCTGAAACTTGTTCAGCACTTCCTTGACAATGTTGAAAGACAGAAAGACATAGGGGTCCAAATTGGAACGAACTTGCAGCATGGAGTCTGCTGCCCATGCTAGAGGGTCTGGGGCTGGAGAACAAAAGAGAAGCAGACAAAGGTTCCTTAAGGTGGCAAACAGGTCCAAAGTCGGCCTGCCCCATACATTCCACAGATCCCGACAGACAAGGGGGTTCAAGGCCCATTCGGTGGTAAGAACAAGATTCTGACGGCTCAGTTCATCTGCCAGAATTTATTAGTTGGCCTGAATAAATCGAGAGACTAGAAAACTCGATTTTCATCCACAATAGAAGTTCTCTTGCTGTTTGATGGAGAGAAAATGAGAGTCTCTCCTTGCTAACGTAATAAATGTTAGGACTGTCGTCTGGTCTAAATGGATTACCACAGCCTAGGAATGTCACGAAGCAGTGAAGCCTTATGCGAATAGCTTTCAGCTCTCTGACATAGATGGAAGGCTTCGTTCTTCCGAGGACACATCCCGGAAACTTCCCAGTTCCCCAAGAGGGCTCCCCAACCTAGATCAAGGTGTTGAGAAGAAGTCTAAGTCTAGTCTCAGAGAATGAAGGAACTTCCCTTTCGAAAGTAAGTTCGGACAGCCACCACTGCAGTGTCTGGCTGTGTTTCCGTCCCAGTTGGTCTTGTGTTCAAAACCTTCGAGCATTTTCTTTCGAAGGAAATAATCGAAGAAGTCAGTCATCCAGGAAAACTGATGTTCATGCCCAGAAAATGAAGTAGTCAAATGTAAGAGGAGCGAGGACTCGAGAGAAGACTTGTGCCATAGAGGTTGAAGCCTAGATCCCCAGACTGTAAGATCCTGTCAGTAAGATGAACCTGAGATACTCTCCGAAGTCCAGACATGGACATTGAGGGAAGTATCTTGCATATCCAAGGGCTCTATCCAATCACCCAGGAGAATGGGCAACAAGACTATCTGGTTCATCTCCGTCTTGAACTTCCTTCTCTATTCAAAGAGAAAAAGGGGGTTGTGGGCCATGCAGGCTTGCTGACAACCCTGCAGACTAGCAGCAACCGAGCAAACTTGCAGATCATCGTGCAAACTCACAGACAACTGTGCGGATTAGTTGCCGTGCGGACACGTGAACATCTGTGCAGGCTGGACTTCTTAACTGGACTTGATAATGCCTTGCGTGGACTCGACGACACCTTGTACAGACAGAAAACATATGTGGAACTGTACGTGGCAGAAACTAATGTCTAGCATGCTTATAAAAAGCTTGAAAAGTCCATAAGAGACACAAAAGCCTGGGCATGGGATAGCAGTGTCCTCTTCCAAAACCAGATGTGATGAATTCTTCTGCTGTCAGACACAATCCTCTAAACAGAAAAAATTGTCCGTGAGCGGGGCACTAGACTACTAGGCACTTAGCAGCGGGAGCCTAGCACCGTACAGGCAGTCCCCAGTTGTTAGCAGGGGTTCCGTTCCAATGGCGTGACGATAAGTGAAAATCGCCAATAACTGAAAATCTGTGATTTTCAGTTATCGGTGCCTCTGTTAGGTACGCATCAGCACCAATACGCGATTATCAGTGCCAATAAGCAGAAATTGGCGCATGTCGGTGCCAAAAATCGCTGATTTTCATTACTAGACGAGCGTCGAAAAACCGGATCGCCAATAACCGAGCCTGCCGATAACTGGGGACTGCCTGTACTGCCTAGATAGTGCTGAGTGCTCTGGAACAGGTGTTGGGCATTCAGGAATCGGCACCTGGTGCCAGGAGCTTGGAAGTTGATTCCAGGCATTTGGGAATGGGCGCCACTAGAAAGTGCTGGTCTGAGAGGGTTCATGGCACTTTCTCTTCTTTGCTTGGGGCCCAAGTAAAGTCTCTCAACAAAAGAATGCTCAGGAGAGAAGGTATCGCCATTCCAAAGGAAGTCGGACCGAGGAAGTGACAGGGAAGAACATAAGCGAAACTGCAGAAAGGTTGTGAGATGAAGCTAGCCTCCTTACTGCTTGACAGGAAGCGGAGAATGGCAACCATCATCTGCGTGTATCTTCAGCAGCCATGAAGAACCAAAAAACGTACAGTGCTTACTGTCTGCACTGGAAAACTTGGAACTGGATGAAAACTAGACAAAGAATTGCAAACTCTCGTATAAAGTCTGTCTAACTTGACTAACGTCTCAGTGGATGACAGAGTCCCCAGTAGACTCATCCACTAATGTTCTGCGTAAGAAGAAAAAAGGGGGCTAGAAATTAGCGGATTGTCTGAAATTAGCTATGATGCTCTTGGCAGACGGAAAGCCCAAAAATTCCAAGAGCTGAGACTGACATCCAAAAAGCTGACTCTTGCAACAGACAAGGAAGAGGTGATGTAGTTCTGTAGGCGAAAATAACAGGACTGTTTGCGACTGTGCGGCTCTCACAGTAGTAGAGGAGCACCAGAGCTCTCTCTTTTTGAGATTCCAAAGAAAAGAGCGGAAATCTCTAAAAACCATCTCAGTTTCCTTGTCCGCACAGGAAGGACTAAGAGACAATCCGAGCGGATGTCTCTCGGCAAACACTTGAGAGTCCTCTATATTCTTAGCCCCTGCTCCTGCTGCTAGTCAAAAAAACCTTTTACTTCAAAAATCTTGACAAGATCTTTGACAAGGAGGTCTAGTTCCGTCGAAGCACCAGAGGGAGAAAAGTCCAGACACTTGTCTTGCTCCCTTTTCAAAAAAAATCAAACTCCCCTCTCCCTAAAGAGGACTCTTGGAGGACGAAGAAAATGCCAGAGGTGGGAGCTTTTTTCAAAAAGCTGTCTGCAAAGGAAAGGACTCCGAGACACTAAAAAGGGGAGCAACGTCGGCTCATCTTGAACTCTAGGTGAAGGTGGAACAGACTGACAGCTAAAACGCTTGTGAGCAGGAGTCTGATACTGAAGAATTGGCACCTGGTGATCAGGGACTGGTGAAAACTGGAGCCAGGCATTCAATTGGAGACTGGCACTCAAAAAAAAACAACAGTGTGTTCTTAGCAAAGGCGGGCGCTGAGCACAAAAGAGGAACTGGCGCCAGGTGCATGGGAGTGGGTGATGGGAGCTCTATGGGTTGGTGCCGGGTACAGTACTAAAAAGAGTGCTGAACTCCTGGGAACTGGTGTCTGGCGTTTGGGAACAGGCAGCGAGAGAACAGAAACTGTCATCGGACACTAGTAGGATGGTGCCAGGCACTCTGGAAGACGTCAATTTGACTAGTGATGGTAACACCACATCCATCAAGATGCCTTTCCAGTAGCTGTCTGCCAATGCCTGGGAATGTACTACAGGTTCAACTGAGGGGGCAACTACCTGGGGGCAAACACCCTCGGACTCCCTTGGACCGCCAGTATGTCTCCTCCTAGGTTTAGGGGAGGATGGCAGGGACTTTAGGTCTAGGAGATCCGACGGACTGAATAGCCACCTCCACTACACATCCATCAAGACGCCTTTTCAGTGGCTGTTTGTCGATACCTGGGAATGTGCAACAGGTTCGACTGGGGGGGGGAGGGGGCAACTATCCCGGGAACTTCCCACCAGCCTCCATTGGACTTTTAGTATGCCTCCACCCAGGTTTAGGGGAGTCTGATAGTAACTTAGGTCTAGGGGAACCAGCGGGCCAGATAATTACCTCCTCCACTGCACAACACTTCCCTGTTACAAGGTTAATTTTCCGTTAGCCTAGACATAAGACTGGCAATGGTGTGGGAAGGAAGCGAGGGAGCCAGGCATGGGAGCAATTGGATAAAAAGTAGGAGGGCTAGCAGCCGAAGAAAAAAATGGATGTGGGGAGAGCTGATGCCAGGTGTTCGGGCACTGGTGCCGGGTGCATGAGAGCGGGAGCTGGGTGCTCTGTAACTGGCGCCAAGCGAGCTGAGAGCTCGGATCACAATTCTTGGCTCTCAAAAATGCGTTCTCTCCTAAAGCTCATCCACCAAAACATTAAGCACACAATCTCTCTTTACTACATTCCTGCCCTTATACTTTTACAGTTCTCTGCAAAGGTAAAACGTGTAAAAAGAAAATGTTTAATCTTGATTGCAACTTTGCTACAGTAGCGAAAAAATGACGAACTTGAATCAGATCTCAATAATAACAAAACAATAAAAAATTGATCCTGAAATCGATAAGCTTGAAGGTTACTTGAAGTTAGCGGTGATACTTCACAACCGGTTATACAACCAGCAAAAAATGAACAAAGATGCTGCAAACACCCAATGTTTACATCACGCACGGCAGAAACAGAATGAGGTTCTGCTAAGTCGTTCCTGGTATTCCAGTTACTGGGCAGGACTAGTCATCTACACTAAACAACTGAAGCGTTACCGTGAATTTTGAATTTAAGCTGCTGTGCAAGTTAGAAAATATAGCTATGTAATTACTTGGTATGTTACTTATATAAAAGCTAGAGTTCTGACATAATTCTAGTAATTCACTGAAAACTATTAAAACTGCAAACAAATTGCCTAAGCACTGTCTATCATAAATGCATCCAAAACAAAACAATTGTACTTCACCAAATACAAATGAAGTACAGGTAATCAGAAAAAATAAATGCTGCAAATGGCGCGATATGTTTACATAACAACCAGCAGAAACAAATTGCACTTATTGGTCAGGTTGTTTCCCGTGTTCCCTGATAGTGGGTGGGTCTGTCACCTATACAAAAACAGAAGCACTACTGCTATACAGGTTGACCATCACTAATCCGGCATCACTGGGACCAAGAGGGTGCCGGATTAGCCATTTCGCCAGATTAGCCATTTATTAGACTAGAATACACGAAACCCAGTACAGTAGCTAAGCACCTCATCCTAGAATTAAAATATCCCATAAATCAGTACAAGTTGGTTAATAAAGAAAAGACAATTATCAAATACAGGTAGTGCTCGAGTTACGATAATACGACTTACGATATTTCGAGTTTACGATGGGGTTAGCAATTAATACCGATACGAAAATATTTATGAAATATTTTTAGATTTCGCGCAGGCGCAGGCAGCGAGAGAGACCAACTTACAATAGACCAACTTCTTTTCCTCCATCTCTTTATTCCATCTGCTAGTTAAAAAAGTAAAAGAGAATGATAAAAGTATTGTTAATAACGTTATACTCTTGCGTAAATGTGTACAGCCATAAACAACCGAACGGGAAACTGCTGTTTAGCTAATAATCGTATCGGATAACAAATGTTGTGCTTGTATTTCAACCATCGTACGGTACTACACAATTATTGTAGTTATGTTACAAATGACGTTAAGTACTGTACAATAGGACTGAAATATTTTTTACACTACACTCTTGTTCGCTTTGGAGAAAAGATCGGCAGGGAAATATACTGCTACAGTAACTTTAAGCTGCAAGTTGTAGCTGAAGCTGAGAAAACAATATTCAAGCTGCTACTTCTTTGTTTTTACGTGCTTTTATACCCATTTTTATATGGGGTAAGCACGGTGCCTTCTTTGAAGGACTTTGATTTGGCGGTGGGGTAGGCCGTAACCTCAACCGGCTGCCCTGCCTGACATCGTGTACATGTATTACCGAAACCCCTGCTCCCTTTCTCCCAGCAGCACGAGGAGAACTGGGCGGGTAGTCCGACAGTTCCAGACGTGTGAGGTGTCTGTTATGTTTTTAGAAGATGTTGGAGTGGCTTTGTTTATGTGTGTATTAGTCTGTAACATCCATTTGCTTTCAGCAAACCTATCCGTTGATTACATACGTAATCCCGGATGTCTACACGGATAGCAAAGTTTCCGCCTCTGACTGGTCGGCTGGGATTGAACCCTCGCCACAGGCTTCTATGAAGTCTGTGGTTGCCACTCTACCAACCAAGCCATCGAGGCTCTAATATTCAAGCTGCTAATGACTATAAATTATCGTGCATCGGCAACATGGATGAAACTCGACTGTAAATAAAACTGGAGAGAATGTATTTTAATCAAAACTACTGGGCATGAATGAATACAAATTACTACTGTTTTCACGCCGATAAAAGATAAATACGTAAAGCTCGTATTATGATGAAATCAAGAGAAAATAGCAAACGGAATCTTGATTTTTTTACTCAAAAAAAAAACATGCCCCCAAAAAGGCCAGCCGCGATTCCCGCAAACGTCATACATTAACAAAAAAATAGCTAAATTAATTTCACAACGAGACCTATTTAAGTTATATTTCGACTTAAAAACTCTTCGTATAACAAAAAATATCCTTGTCCCAAATAAATAAAGTATCCATATTCATTTACGCTAACTAGAAGCAAGAAAAGCGCTTTGAACTTGGTTAAATGCGGCGATATCGATTCCCAAAACAAAACATTGATTGCAATTTATAACACAAAAGCAATATGAGAATATACGCAATTGGAAACAATGTTGTAAAGCATAACTTTTTAAAAGATCCATGAAAAAGATGCACATTCGTTATGTTGATGTTTGTATAATACTGTTAATATGTGAATAGAGTTCAGTATAATGTAGGCTAGGCTACCAGTTTGTTGATGCAGCACACTGTGCCACCAAATCGAAGTGGCCGGCGAGCGAGTTAGCGCAGCGACTCAGGAAATTTGAAAATTAGTGCGGAAACATTAGAAATTACTCTAGCCGAAATTTGTGCCGGATTACTGATTGTTCCGGACTACTGACTGCCGGATTAATGATGATCAACCTGTATAATTACTTGGTAAGTTACTTACATGAAAATTTACTTTAAGTATGCACCACATATGATTTCCACTTAATGGTTTACGGAGTCATAAACAACAACAGAGAACAGAAATTACCTCATTCTTCTTGGTGGAAACAATTTCAAACCATCTTTCTCTAGGGGGCAAGTCTAAGTTGACTGTATAAATTGGAACAGCATCTCTGAAAAAAAAATATGATGAAAAATGCATAGGAGCTAGAAAATAGAAAGTAAAAACTGCAAGATGAACTGAACTAACATGACTAATGAATTAAGGTATTCATACAAAAATTATTCTTTTAAAAGTAAAATCTTTAATGCAAACACATCAGTTTAGATGTGCCTAATCCTGTGGTCAACAGCTTCCCAGAAACACAAAAGGAAGAACTAATTCAGGAGCTTGAGGTAAGCGACCTTCTGAGTGAATGAGGTCAGGAAATCAATACTAATTAGGAACTGAGAGTTGGAATGGAATCTTAGCAGGAGAGTAAAACAAATCTGATAAAAGATGAAACAGTATTTCCTGACATAAAAGATGCTCCAACCTCAATGATACACTTCAGTTTTGACTACCATAATAAAAAAAAACCATGAAAATAAGGCTGCACTATCATGAGTTGATGGCTTTTTTGGCTGTACACATCTGTCTAAATGCATTAAAGTACTGTGGCCTCAGCTACTACAGCATGTTGATGACTGAAGTTTTTCCGGTTCATTTACTTTAAAAATACAGTATTTTGGTTTATGGTTTTATAATGTTCATTGATTTTAATATTAATTAGCTTTTCTGAATTTGATATACTACCAGCAAATGTGACATTTTTATGATAAAATAAAGTTTTATATATACTTACCAAGCAATTACATAGCTATTGGTTCCCTAACCTATGGCAGCTTAAAAATTTAAAATTCACGCGGTGGCGCTGTTATCGTTAGTGTGTAGGTGACAAGGTCCCGCCCACCATCCGGGACTTGAGGAAACACCCCAGCGGAGAGCTCAATCCATTTTATGCTCTAATGTCCATGCAAGGGGAGGAGGGCGAGCTCCGATCGTGTAATTACTGGTAAGTATATATAAAACATTATTTTATCATAAAAATGTCATTTTTATATAACTAACTTATCAAGTAATCACATAGCTGATTCCACATTGTTAGGAGGTTGGAAAGAGCATGGACATAAAGTATTCTACTCCAAAGCATTAAGTAAGTACAGTAATGAATTTGAAATAGAAAGGTTGCTAACATTGAATGCATGTTTGTTGTTTCCTTACCTGTTGAGAGAACTGCTGCGGGTAGGTACTGCCTCTGGTCGGCGCTTCCCTCAACTTGTAGTGGACGTGGCAGTGTAGCCAAGGGTCGCCACTACATTAGTGGGAACTTTGCAGCAGAGGAAGTACACCGTATACTGACAAAGTTTTAAAAGATGCCCTTGCCCTGGGCGAAGACCAGAATTCTAAATGACAACACCATCACCTACACCACAGAATAAAACCAAAACCCAACCATTATCAATAATAAAATATGAACTAGTGGGTACTCCAGGTACAGTGTACCCCCAGGCTTCCCATCAACTCAAAACCTTAAGTCAAGGCGAGTGGATAGCAAAGGAACAGAGCGATTCCCTATGCTTCTTCTCCCAGCACCATGCCAGCCACGGATAAAGGTCCTAAAGTGCTACAATTTTCAAACGGTTTCTATGTCCTTGAGGTAGTGTGAGGTAAATATAGACTTGCATCTCCAGAATGTTGACTGTAGGATCAAGGAAAGAGACAAGTTGGGTTTAAAAGCAAGGGAAGTTGCGACTGCCCTAATTTCATGAGCCTTAACCTGAAGTAATGGAAAGGCTTCTTCCTGGATATTGAGAGTGGGCTTCTAATATTAACTCTCTCAAAAAATAGGGTATGGCATTTTTGGAGAGCGGGCGAACTGGGTTCTTACAGACCACCAGAGGTTGCTCGAAGTCCTCTAATCTTTTCCATCCTCTGAAGATAGAACCCGAGGCACCTCACTGGACAGAGGGACAGAGGAGTCTTTCTTCTTCCTCAGGTCCTAAGATATCTATAAGGTTCTTGATGATGAAGAATCTAGGCCAGGGTTTAGAAGGGTCTTCGTTCTTTGCGAGGAAACCAAGAGAAAGAGAACAGACTGCGTCTCTTGTGCAAAGCCTATTCTCTTGTCTATTGCCTGTAACTCGCAAATATGTTTGGCAGTAGCGAGAGCCGCTAAAAAGAGAGTCTTTTTCGTGAGATTCCTGAGGGAAACAGAACAAAGAGGTTCGAAGTGAGGACCTGAAAGCCACTTCAGTACAATGTCTAAGTTCCAAGAGACGTTGGAAGAACTTTCTTTCTTGGATGTACAGGCAGTCCCCGGTTATCGGCAGGGTTCCGTTCCTGACAGCATGACGATAACCGAAAATCGCCGACAACCGAAAATTGGCGATAATAGTGTCGATCCTCAATTATCGGCAGCGGAACCCAGTTATCAGTAGGATTGTCAAGAATACGGGATGTGTTTCAAGTGGTAGTATTTCATGTAGGCCTAATCCATGTACATCATGTGATAGTTTCCCCTTACAATTCGTGAACTGCATCAAGCGCAACAGGACTATCAAATGACTCCAATCTTGCATTCCAATTATGTTTGTCTATGCTGTTCAGTGATGTTGAATTTCATGATAACGATGATGATGATGATGCAACAGCTGTATGTGATATGTGCCCTAATTTTGATAACCCAATGTCAAATGTGGATGATAAGATTGAAGAATCTTTAAGATACATTGGGGGATATATGGCAAGAAAATTCATCACCAAATACCCATATCTAGAAACAAAAGATGACACAACTAATAGTAACACATGGATTAAGAGTGTCAGCTGAGGGAATTTGTACTTCCATTTGAACACTTCTATTCCCAACTACCTAGTACGAGAAAATTATTCAAAGCCATAAATGGCGAGACGCTACAGGATGGCAAAGACTGCCTAGTGAATTTGGTTTCACAGCCAAAGAAATCGGATAAACTATCTTCACCTGATGAAACTGCATTCCTTTGCTAAAATTAGAATTTTATTTAAAATCTGTCATTTAAATAAAAAAATTTACCATAAAAAAAAGAGAGTAGCACTAAGCAGATGTTAACTAAGAAAATTAAAAAAACAATCTCTTGAAAGAATTTGTTTCATTATGTCATACAAAAATTGTTCAAGTGAAGACTATCCTGAGTTGTTTGTTATTTGTTTGATCATTGTAAAGGACTATGTATATTATATACAGTAAATCTGTCTAATGAAGTCAAACAAAGCAAATACATTTCTGTACTTTTTCCTGAGAATATTATAATCATTTGATGCATGTATAATTATTACCTTTATGTATACAGCATGTGTCATACATAAACTTATGTGTCTGGATGTATATTTATGTGATGATATCGAGTGTTAATGAGAAACTTGCTTGAAATATGTTCTCTGTATCTTCATCATTTATTCTTTCTGGGCTCGACCTGTGTCACCCGGTGAAATATCCTTTAGCACATATTTCTAGGTATAAAAATTGCTAAATATACCAGAGAAAAGCTAAATACAATGCCAGGGTCATAACCCCCGGATCGAACGCCATTATATGGTGTCGTTATACACAAAGGGTGAGTGGTGCACTGCCACAGGTCTCTGCCCTATAGAGCTCTCCAATCTCAAAACCCCTAAAAGTGAGGAGTCGTTACATACCTCACTCTCTTCACCCAGCCAACCACCACCTCACCCGCCATCTTGTAAACATTCCAAATTAGCACGCTTTCAGACATCACCGTGTTTTTTCTTGGTGCTGTATTTTCGTGAATTTTGGCTTTGTATCATGTCATCCCTTCCGGAATTCTCATCATCTAAGTTGAGTACCATCTCCTTTTGAATTTTTCTTACAGAGGCATCTTATTTGACCTTTTATACATTGTTTATCGTAGTAAATACGCTACGCAGCCGGTCGTGGCTGCGGCTGCCTCGGCCATGCTGGACCCTCAGTCTTCGCATGGTTTTAGCAGAAAGTTACTGTTAGTTTTCTCTTTACTCTTTTTAATTGGAGTTTTATTTTTATATGAATTACCTTTTCGCTGGTAAGAGGTTTGGAGCCCGTATCATAACTGATCTAGGCTAGTGACGGAGGTTTTTTCCCCCTCCCCCTTTTCTGATCATAATGCACCCTTTTCCCTGGTCCCCTTCCCCTGCCAGCGAGTTGGTACATTCTCCATGATGGTACTGTTATGCTTACGATCTTTCTGATGTGTATGATGATGGATGACGTTTATTTTCGGATTAATTTTATGTGTGTTTCGGCGTTAGGGTCGGCCATCTTGGGTATCCCCCGCTTTCCACATATCAGTGGTTGTTTGGCCTTCTCTACAGCCGAGTTTTTTACATATTTTTATATATAATTCTATGTACATATATGTTTTTATATTTCACACATCTGGTTAACTTTTCATTTTAGTACTTGAGTCAGGTAGTTTTATTCGATTAGGTAATTCTAGCCTAGCCTACTCGGCCAATCCGTAATCGGTTTCGGAGAGTTAGGCTGGACAGGTTAGGCTCTTTTACACGATGCTCATGCTTCCTAGCTCTCCTGGCCAGGCCGTTTTGAGGCTTTGGAGGGAGATGTTAGGTCGTGGAGGGAGTTCCTCACTCTCTCTCGGCCCACCTGACCATGCTGTCACGTTTTTGGAAGGTGAGGTTAGGCTAGTGAGGCAGTTGCCCTTCCCCACCCCCCCTTTTTAGCCCACCTGGCCAGGCCGTGAGGTTTTTAGAGGGTGGGTTAGAATAGTGAAGGCTCCTCCATTCATAGCCTGACCAGACTGTCGGTTTTGGAGGGTGTGGCCAGGCTTGGCGTGGTCCCCCCGTTGCACCTATTCTGGCCTTCCTGTCCAAGCCCAAAAGCTTTGGGTTTGGAGGGTGGACTAGGATCAAGGTTTGCACATATCATTCGTGTTTGTAGCCTAGCCCTTTTTTACCTAATCAGTTAGCTTTTGGCGAGTAACCTAGACATCTCCCTACATGAGGGACGCCGATTGCTTGCGTTCGGCACCCTGTGGGGAGTTTTCTTTCGGCATCCAGAGGGTGTTACCCACCCGTCTGGCCACCGCTTGCCGAGTTTCCGCCACTCTGCTAACTTTTCCCCTTATCAGCTGGTGTTTCGTTTGTTCGCTTTCCACAGTGTTAGCTGGAGCATCAACACAGTCCCAGGGATGCTATCATGACTTTCGTTATGTTCAGTCTCCGCCAGGTTAGTCAGTTCTCTCGTTGTTATTGTACATGTTACCACTCCGGTGGGTATGGTAGGCCTATTCGGTTAGTTGGCGGTTCCGCCCTGCGCGTTGAGAGTTGAGCCATATGCGAAGACTCCTCTCCGCCTCTTCCGCCGTTACCATAATGTGTGACATAACGAGATTTCCATGGCAAATCAGGATGGAGTACCAAACACCAGCGTATCCTAAGAGTACTCATGTTTACATATTTAGTAGTTGACAATTCCGTAGTATAACTTATATCTTTTCTGCTGCCAGATTTCTTTCCAGCAGTGTTTTATCATGTGATAAGCCATCTTTTACCGCCGGACCTACTCC
The DNA here is from genome assembly GCF_040412425.1 of Macrobrachium rosenbergii. Taxonomy (NCBI): domain Eukaryota; kingdom Metazoa; phylum Arthropoda; class Malacostraca; order Decapoda; family Palaemonidae; genus Macrobrachium; species Macrobrachium rosenbergii. Next base: position 41,913,328 of record NC_089788.1, read on the forward strand.
GGCGGGCCTTACTACGTTACTCATGTATCGTGTATTAATTCTATCCTGCCAGATTTAATTCCGGCGGGGTTTTGCCTGATGATAAGCATGTTCCATCACCCATAATTTAAGTTAAGGTATCCTATTACCGCCGGACCTACTCCGGAGGGCCTTAACGCGACGTTACTCATGTATCGTCTTTCCGCTTACAGATGGTACGCTATCAGGAGCCTGGGTGTACAGCGGTTCTTCAGCAATCCTGTGGCCATGAGGTATGCCGGTCATACTCCGGCTGCTCAGTTCGCGTGGGGGGACTTGATCGTCTGGCACCCAGATGGCTGTGAGATTTGCTACGCTCTGTACGAGCTAGTGATGGATGAGTCGGTAAGCTTTAGAGACCGCTAGCCCTTAGTCTCCTTTTGCCTTTACAGTCTTATATTGACATATACGGCAGTTGGAGAATATTTTCAGTAAATCTTCCTCTTTCTTTCAGTCTGACCGCATTATCCGCGACTCTTTGCTGTCGACCCTGAAGGTCTGGGTCGGCGGGTTTGGGAGGAATGTTGCGTCGGGGAAGCCGTATGTCCTGTCAGAGGAGATATGTAATCTCCTCTACCCTGGAGCCCGGATCTCAGCTGCAGTGCCGGCGGAAGTAGCCGCCCCTATAATTGAATGGATCTGGGAGGAGACGCAACCCTCCCAAGAAGACAACCTATGCGGAGAGGTGGCGGAGGAGGTGGCAGCCATCAATATCCACCTCGAACCTATGAGCGTCGATCCGGACCACCAGGTAGAAGGTAAGGTGGTAAGTGAGGAAAGGGGGAGAGTGTTAGTAGTCCCCTTTTTGGTTCTCCTTCTTCCTCTTCTTCTTCATTTCAAGGGTTTCACAAATCAGCTATCCTTGAGGACAGAACGAGGTCTGTTGTCCCCAAGGTGAAATCCTTGAAAAAGAAGGACTTACCTAAGTCCTCTAGACCTCAAAGGTCTAATCCGTCAGCTCCCTCAAGGTCGTCACTGGCTCTTAACCCAGTGGCGTCCTCTAGTAAGGCTGCTCCCCTGCCCAAGGGGTCGAGATCCAGGACATCTAAGGCTGATCCTCCAAAGCCTATTTTTGACCCTGAGGCCTTTGCAGAACTTCTGATGCAGAAGTTAGACAAGAAGGTTGAGGCCAGGATTCAAGACCTTTCCTCCCAGCTCACTTCGAGCTTACATACCTCTGGTGAGTCTGTCAGGTCATTGGCAGAGAGGATGCAGACCCAGGAAAGCTTGCTCTCCGGGTTTATGCGCTCCGGAGTAACAGGACAATCCTACGTTGTTCCGGATGCCTCCAGACTGCCCCCCTTTGATAAGGGAAACCCGTGTCGACTGGCTCTTCATGCTCCTCTCCACAATGATACCCTGACCATCGAGGGCTTGGGAACTCGTCGGTTGGAGGAACTGGAGTTCTTTCCACCTGACCTGGTGCCTCCCTACCCAGGTTATGCCAGGCTTACAGAGGAAGCCTGGATCAGATCAGACAAGGTCCCGAAGGAGACAGTTATCTTCCCCAGGGACCAAGCCCAATCCACCTTGATGCGCGCTCTCACTGAGTGGGAGTGCGAAAATACTAAGCTTACCCCCTTTAAGGGGACTTTCACGATGTTCTCGGTAGGTGACTCCATCCCTACCCCCTGCACGACTAAGATCACAGTACTGACTAGTCAGGCAGGAATCGAGGGTAAGCCGCTGCCTCAACTCCGGAGACAGATCCCACCTCTCGTCTTCCCCAGAGATTCGGAATTTTGGTGGGAGCCCCGGCCGCGTTCACGGTGGGCAAACTCGACTCCGAGTGCGCCTCCACCCTCTTTAGTGAACAGCTTCCCAAGCTGCCGGAGGCCCTTCTGAAGGCGGAGTTCGAGGCCAGATGCAGGTTGAGTCGTTCCCTGCATTCCATTACGATTACGGAGGTGATGACGGTAACTTACGCTGAAGAACCTCTGTTCCAGGTCCTGACCAAATCCCTGTTAGCGGCATTCCAGGCGGACCTGTATGATTTTGTAGTGGCAAGACTAAACTGCAGGAAACACATCTTTGCGGACGCCATTATTAGACACGAGCCCAATAGACTCATGAAGAGTTCTATCTGGGGTTCTAATATATTCCCGGAGGATGAGGTCAACAATGTTCTGGCGGAGGCAACCAGAGCAAATCAGAGCCTTCGCTCCCGCTGGGGCCTCCCCTTTAAAAGGAAGGCCACCGAGTCCGCCAGACCTCAAGCCAGGGATAGAAAAAGGTTCAGGAGGTACAGGAAGCCTCAGACCCAAACTATGCTTCAGGCTGTACCGGTCTCTCAGATCGGTCAGCCCTCAACTTCCAAAGCCCAGCCTCAGCAACAGTTTGTTCTGATGCAGCCGGCTCAGCAGACCCTTGCTTCGCCAACCTTCGTGGCGTCCCTGGCTTTCAACGCTTCGTTTGAAAGCCAGGGGCGCGTTCGGGCTTTAACAAGCATGCGAGGGAAGCAGAGCCAGAGCCACCTTCAGAGGTAGGTCTGCATCACGCTCCCTTTCACGGGGAAGAGGAAGCCGAGGAGGTAGAGGAAGTAAGCCCTCTCCCGCTCAATGAGTTTCCTCAAGTGGGCGGGAGGTTACATCTTTTCCGAGACCGTTGGACCTTCAGTCTGTGGGCCCACAGCATAGTTTCAAAGGGTCTGGGATGGAGCTGGTGCAGAGGGCCTCCTCCCCTAGTCAGGTTCCATCAGCCTCCATCCAAAGCCCTTCTGGAATTTGTAGAAGACCTTCTCCAAAAGAGGGCAATAAAGAGAGTGAGACACCTGAAATTTCAAGGCCGGCTATTCAGTGTTCCGAAGAAAGACTCCATCCAGCAAAGAGTAATTCTAGACTTGTCGTCTCAGTTCATACATTCAATGCGACAAGTTTCGCATGCTTACAATCTCGCAGGTGCGGACCCTACTTCCCGTGGGGCTGTCGCCACCTCTATAGATCTTTCAGACGCTTATTATCACGTCCCGATTATAGAAACTTCTCTTCTTACCTAGGATTCAAACTAGGGAAACAAGCATACTCGTTCAGAGTCATGCCATTCGGGCTCAACATAGCGCCCAGAATTTTCACCAAACTGGCAGAAACAGTAGTCCAACAACTACGGGCCCAAGGGATTATGGTAGCCGCATACCTGGACGATTGGATAATTTGGGCACCCAACGCCAAGGAATGTCGGAAAGCAACGACCATAGTGATCAACTTCCTGGAATACTTAGGTTTTCAAATAAACAGGAAGAAATCCCGCCTAGTTCCGGAGGCTCACTTTCAGTGGTTAGGAATCCAATGGGATCTGGACACTCACAAACTGTCACTTCCGCCAGCCAAAAGGAGAGAAATAGCCAAAGCTACCAGGCAGTTCCTCAAAAACAAAAAAGCCTCCCGTCGTACCCAGGAAAGTCCTGGGTTCTCTTCAGTTCGCGTCAGTAACAGATTTGCTGCTGAAAGCCAAACTGAAGGATATAAACAGAGTATGGCGGAGACGAGCCAACAGCAGATACAGAGACAAGATGTCTCTAATTCCGCCGGTGTTGAGGAAGAGGCTTCGGCCATGGTCAATAGTCAAGAGTTTGTCAAGATCAGTGCCTCTCCATTTTCCCCCTCCATCATTAGTGATCCATACGGATGCTTCCTTGAGCGGGTGGGGAGGATATTTCCAACACAAGAAAGTTCAGGGAACATGGTCAACCATGTTCTGCCAGTTCCATATCAACATTCTAGAAGCAATGGCAGTATTTCTAACTCTAAAGAAACTGCATCCAACCAGGCAGATTCATATCAGACTGGTACTGGACAGTGCAGTAGTTGTACACTGCATAAACAGAAGGGGCTCCAAGTCGAGCCGGATCAATCAGGTAATGATCGCAATTTTCTCTCTGGCAAGGAAACATCGTTGGCACCTGTCAGCTACTCATCTGGCAGGTGTCCGGAATGTCATTGCAGATTCACTGTCCAGGACGACTCCGCTGGAGTCGGAATGGTCATTGGACAAAGCATCATTCGAGTGGATTTGTCTTCAGGTACCAGGTCTCCAGGCGGACCTGTTTGCTACAGAGAGCAACCATAAACTTCCATGTTACGTTGCTCCCAATCTAGACCCTCTAGCTCACTCCACGGATGCGATGTCAATAGACTGGAACAAGTGGCAAAGGATCTATCTGTTTCCACCAATAAACCTGTTGATGAAAGTTTTACACAAACTCAGATCATTCAAAGGTCAAGTAGCACTTGTGGCACCCAACTGGCCAAAGAGCAACTGGTTTCCTCTTCTTCTAGAGTTGAAACTCAGGCGCATACAAATCCCCAGTCCAAGGTTGACACAAATAGTACAAACTCGGACTGTGTCAACTTTCTCAAGAATTCTGAATGCCCTAGCTTTATGGACTTCATGAAATTTGCAGCTCAGAAAGACGCTAACATTGATCCTATTAATACACTGTTCATAGAATCAGACAAGAGGGAATCTACCCTCAGACAATATGACTCAGCAGTTAAAAAGTTAGCATTATTTCTGAGGTAATCTGAAGCTCAGGAAATGACCACGAACCTTGCAATTTCCTTTTTCAGGTCATTATTTGAGAAAGGACTGGCCTCTAGTACTATTACTACAGCAAAATCTGCTTTAAGAAAAATATTTTTACATGGCTTCAATATCAACCTTACAGACTCATATTTTTTGTCAATTCCTAAAGCATGCGCTCGTCTTAGACCAGCAACCCGTCCCCACACGGTTTCCTGGTTCTTAAATGACGTACTTAAATTAGCATCAGACACTGATAATGAACTGTGTTCATACTCGAGTCTGTTAAGAAAAACGTTATTTCTAATTAGCCTAGCCTCAGGTGCCAGAATTTCTGAACTGTCTGCTCTCTCTAGAGAACCGAACCATGTTGATTTCCTCCCGTCAGGAGAAGTTCTGTTGTCTCCGGATCTCAAGTTCCTAGCTAAGAATGAAGATCCACAGAATAGATGGTCCCCTTGGAAGGTTATCCCCCTTCCACAGGATCTGTCCTTGTGCCCAGTTAACACTTTAAAAGCTTACTTAAATAGAACTTCTAATATAATGTCTGGCCCTCTTTTTGTTAGGGAAAATGGAGGAACCATTTCTTTAAAGGCCATCAGGCAACAAATACTGTATTTCATAAAGCAAGCAAACCCAGATTCAGTACCTAGGGTACATGATATTCAAGCAGTGGCCACCTCCACTAATTATTTCCATAATATGAAATTTGATGACCTTAAAAAGTATACGGGCTGGAAATCACCAACAGTGTTCAAACGCCACTATCTTAAATCTCTAGAGGCTCTCAAATACTCCACAGTGGCTGCAGGAAGTGTTGTTCCTCCTGCCCTAGAATAGCTTATGTAACCTTAGTTTATCCTGTCCTTTATTCCTCTCTCGCCTGCCTGCCTTGTTTATTCACCATGCCTTCTTCCTTTAAGTCAGGCCTGCTTCACAGCCTGACTCCTGACAGTTTTGCATATTTTGTTGTACCCCCCTTTTTGTTAGCCTTAAGTGTCTTGGTGTAATTATTTTGTCTGTGTGCCCTATATTGTTAATCATGCTTTATTATTATTATTAATGCTTTGGGTTATTAAAACACAGTAATTTTCTTATAGTTTTATTTAGCTCCATTAAGATAATTCTTACAGGCTCCACCAAGCTTTGGTGTGGCTGATTCTCTGTTATAATTTCACCGGGTGACACAGGTTGAGCCCAGAAAAGGGATTTTGACAAAGGAAAAATCTATTTCTGGGGGAAGACCTGTGTCACCCGGTGACCCATCCCTGTATTTCCTTTCCCCCCCTGAGTGGCATACCAAGCTTGGGGGGGTGCTAACTTGGGATGTTTACAAGATGGCGGCTGAGGTGGTGGTTGGCTGGGTGAAGAGAGTGAGGTATGTAACTGCTCCTCACTTTTAGGGGTTTTGAGATTGGAGAGCTCTATAGGGCAGAGACCTGTGGCAGTGCACCACTCACCCTTTGTGTATAACGACATCATATAATGGCGTTCGATCCGGGGGTCGTAACCCTGGCATTGTATTTAGCTTTTCTCTGGTATATTTAGCAATTTTTATACCTAGAAATATCTGCTAAAGGACATTTCACCGGGTGACACAGGTCTTCCCCCAGAAATAGATTTTTCCTTTGTCAAAATCCCTTTTTGAGTCCTTGCAAGCTATATGATATCATTCTCATACTCTTAATATTGTTTTCTTTTTTGTGGTCAAGTCATGCAAATGCAACTGCCTTTTATTACACTGTCCTATGTCCACATTTTTATGTATTTAATTTATAACAATCAGTATTCATAATAAGGTTTGGAAAATATAATTAACCTGTCATTCTAACCTTTATCATAAATAAAAAAAATTTGTCTTTCAAAATAAGATATGAAACCAGTAACAGAATCAAATACATTTCTTAACAGTTATTTATAATCCTGATAATATTACTACCTGAGAGAGAGAGAGAGAGAGAGAGAGAGAGAGAGAGAGAGAGAGAGAGAGAGAGAGAGAGAGAGAGAGAGAGAGAGAGAGAGATATTATAAATGAAACCTACTTGTCATGTTATAAAAATGGACTTGAAGAGAATACACCAAACCAGTATATAGTATAGGTAATCAAATGAATAAGTAAAGAATAAACATAAAACGAAAGCTGCAGTAGCTATGTGAAAATAAAACAAGACTTAGCAACTGAGAGAATGAGTATTAGAAAAACATCATGTATGTAACCTCTTTAAAAAATTTGATCAAACACATCATGGAATGGATTAAATGTATAAAAACTAAAGGTTTCTTGGTTAATTCAACAGATAAGCCCAGAAACACTGCACTTGTGATGTCACAATATTAGCTTCGCCCCCACCGCTTGAGTTAAACAGACCCCTTGATATTGACTCTGGTGGTCCCTATGCCCCGCGATTACTGAGGACCAACTGTACCGCAGTCTAGGAGTGAATTAGGGTCGAGAAGAACTGAAGCCTTAAGCGAATGGCTTTCAGCTCTCTGGCATATGTATGTGAAGGTTCTGTTCCCCCGGGAACATGTCCCGGATATTTCCTGGTTCCCTGAGCAGGCTCCCTCAACTAGAACTAGGAGAGAGAAGCAGTCTAAGACCAGCCTCATGATGAGGGACTTCTTCTGAAAATCTATATTCAGATAGCCACTACTGCAGGTCCGACTGAAGACCGGGAATAAGGGGAAAAATCGATGGTGCCGGCTATGATTACCTGTCCCAGCATGTGTTCAAACCCTTCAATCTTTCTTCGAAGGGCGACAAATGTATCAGTCGTCCACGGAGACATGGACATAATCAGGAATAAACTGATGTTTATGGCCAGAAACAGAAAACAAATGTCAGAGAGAGAGAGGACTACTAGGCTGTCTGGTTCGTCCTCGTCTAGAACCTCACCTTTAATCGAAGAGAGAGAGATGAGTTGCAGGCCATGCAGATTCTATGACGATTCTACGGGCCACAAGCAACGGAGCAAACGTGCCTACATTGAGCAGGCTCATGGACCAATTGAGTGAACTAGTAGCTGACCCTGCTGATCCTTCACAGTCGTGCAGACATGAGAGCATCCGCGCAGGAATGACTTCTCATTGGACTTAAAAACGGTTTGTGTGGACTTGACGAAACCTCGTACAGACTGAAGACATATGCAAAACTGTACGTGGCAGAACTAATATCTGGCACATTTATAAGGCTTGAAAGACCCCTAAGAGACACAAAAGCCTGGTCGCAGGATAACAGAGGCCTGTCCAAAACCAGGCATGACCAATTCCTGCAGGGTGACACAATACTCTTAGAAAGTGCCGAGCACTCTAGTCAAGAAGTCAGGAGTTAGGGAATGGGCGCCAAGATGGCACCTGGAGCTCAGAAGTCGATTCCAGGCGTTCGGGAATGGGCGCGAATGGGAAGCATTGATCCCAGAGGGATCATGGCACTCTCTTACTTAGAGCCCAAGTAAGGACTTCATCAACAGAGCACTTAGCAGAGAAGATCTTGTCAGTCCAAGGAAGACAGACCAAAGAAGAGATTGACGAAAACAAAGCGAAACTGTAGGAAGGCTGAGATGAGGCTAGCCTCCTTACTGGTTGACAGGAACAGAGAATGGCAAGCGTCATGCACGTGTATCTTCAGCGGCCGTGAAGAACCAAAAAAACATTATGGTGTTTACTGTCTGTGCCTTAAACCTAGGAACTGGATGAAAACTAAAGGAAGAATAAAAAAAGCCTCCTATGAAATCTGTCAAACTTGAAAAACAACGAGGTGGAAGATAGAATCCCTGTAGACTCATCCACTAATGTTCCAAGATTTGAAACTGACATCCCAAAGGCTGAATCTTGCAACGGAGACTGTAATGTAGGCTGGTTACAACTGTGTACTAGAGCTCTCTCTTCCAGAAATTGAAAGAAAAGAGTGGAAAACACCAAAAGCTATCTTGATTGTCCTTGTCCACACTGGACAGAACTACGAGACACTCCAAGGCTATGCCTCTCGATAAATGCTAGCGAGTCCTCTATCTTCTTAGCCAGTGCTCCTGTTGTCAATCAAAAAGACCCTACTTCAAAACCCTGACATGATCCTGAACAAGTAGGTCCAAGTTCAGCGAAGCACCAAAGGGAGGAAAGGCAAAAGGCACCAGCCCCGCTCCCCAATCAAAGAATATCAAACTTCCAACTCCCTGAGAGACTCCCAGAAGGACAAAGAAAATGCCAGAAAAGGGAGCTTTCTACAACCAGCTCACAAATTCTGGACACAACAGTCCCTGTCTGCAAATGACAGGACTCTAAGACACTAACTGTCAATAAAAAGTACTGTCAGCTCGTCTTGACCTTTTAGGAGAAGGTGGAACAGACTGAAGAGAGACAAAACACTTGTGGGCAGGTTGTATAGCCTGGTACTGAAGAGGTAGCACCGGATGCCTGACAATTGGTGCCAAACTGCAGGTGGAAGTGTGGACATAGGTGGACACATAGACACAGGTGAACATGGGGACACTGGGCGCTCGAACACTTGATGCCTAGACACTGGACACTGGGATCCCAATGAGCGCTCAGATCCCACTAGGTACTCGGATCCCATTGGGCACTCGGATCTCACTGGGCGCTCGGATCCCACTGGGCACTCGGGTCCCACTTGGAGCTCGGATCCCACTGGGCTTGCTCGGACACTTCAGCAGCTGAAATGAGTCTTCTCAGTAGTCTAGAATCACTAGAAAAAATGCCATTTATGCCACTAGCCCACACTACCGGGCGCTCAGACATTCAGTAGCCGAAACGAGCCTTTTCAGTGGCCGAGAATCATTAGAAAACACACCATCGGCACTTCTACAGTGAAAGCACATCCTTATGGATGCCTTTCCAATGGCTGTCTGTCGACACCTGCGGACAACAGGCTCAACTGAGGAGGCAACTACCCAGGGGCAAACCCCTTCAGACTCCCATAGACTTCCAGTATGCCTCCTTCCTGGTGCATGGGAGTCTGGCAGGGATCTCATTTTAGGAGATCCGATGGGCCAGATAGCTACCTCCTTCACTATACATCTTTCAATATCTGGGACCAGACAAAAGGCTTGACTGAGGGGGCAACTACCCAAGAGTAAACCCCCCAACCTCCCTTGGACTTCCAGTATGCCTTTTCCCTGGCGCATGGGAGTCAGACAGGGACCTTTGTCTAGGAGCATCACGGGATGAGTAGCCACCTCCTCCACTGCGCAACACTTCACTATTACAAGGTTAACTTCTGTTAACCCAGGCACAAGACTGGCAATGGCATGGGAAGGAAGCGAGGGAGCCAGGCGTAGGAGCACGTGGATACAAAATAAGAGGGCTAGTAGCAGGACAGAGATGGCACTAGACGATCGGGAACTAGCACCAGTCACTGGGTGCTCCCATGATGTAGTTAGCACCAGGCTAGCCGGGTGCCAGGCGAGGCAGCAGCTTGGGAGCCAAGAACTCAGGAGCTGGTGAGTGCTCCCGGGTGATCAGAGCCAATTCTCGGCTGTCAAGAATGTTAATTCTTCCAAAAGCCCAGTGCCACCAAAATAAGCACAAATTCTCTCCTTACTACATTCTGCCCTTACACTTTTTCAGTTATCTGCAAAGGAAAGTGTAATAAAAAGATGTTTAATCAATTCTTTACCAACAAAGGTTTGAAGTACCCAGAGCACTGTACCATCATACAGACATATCTCAACTCCTCACAAACACAACAGGCAGTCCCCGATTATAATGGGGAGGGGGGTTCTGCTCCAATGGCGTGACAGTAAGCGAAAATATCAAGTTTCAGCACTTATCGGTGCCAATAAGTGCTGAAAACCGCCAATTTTCGGTTATCGGCGCGTCTGTTAGGTATGTATTGGTGCCAATACAGGATTATCGGCACTGATAAGTGGAAATCGGTGCATATTGGTGTAAAAAAATCTCCTATTTTCATTGCCAGACAAGCCCCGAAAACTGGATTGCTGATAACTGGGGGACTGCCTGGTATCTGAGACTTGCAGATATGTATTTCAATACCGAAAATTGGTTTGGTAGCAAACGCAGTGTTTACGTCTTATTACGCTACTTGGAAAAGGAAAGTTAACCTTTACTGAGCAAAGTTAGGAGTACACAGAGTACCATCATACAGACATATCTCAATTTCTATCAAACATTATTTGAGACTTGTAGATATGTATTTCATTACTGAAAATATTGGTTTGGTAGCGAACATAATATTTACATTTTTAGTGAATCGGTAAAGGTAGTAGCGAACACAATGTTTACAATTAATCGGTAAATTATGCTACTGGTAGTTAATCAATTTGAATGCAAATTCGCTACTGTAGCGAAATATGATAAACTTCAATCAAATCCTAATAACAAAACAATAAAATACTAATCGTGAAAGCTGTAGGCTTGAAGGCTACCCGAAATCAGTAATATAATACATCACCGAAATCTGGTCTCCGACCAGCAAATTTAGGAACAAAGCTGCCATCGACACTTGGTGTTTACTCAAGCACCAGCAGAAACAGAATGAGATTGTCTGCTAAATAGTTCCTGGTATTCCCATTAGTGGGCAGGACTAGTCACCTGTGCTAAACTTTGTAGCGTTACCCACGAATTTTTTCATTTAAACTGGCGTGCAAGAGGAAACTATAGCTATGTAATTACTTAGTAAGTTACTTATATAAAAAAATGATTTACTAATTTTCAAATATTAATGTAAACACAGCAAAGTATCAATTAAATGTATTTTCTCTTTCAATGCATATTTAAATACATGTATTTCTTAACTCAGAGCTAAACACGTGTTTCATTACTCAGAGAGAGAGAGAATTATGAAAGCCTGGGACAAGAAACAGGTTTGTAAGCTTTGCCTCAGTAATAAACCAGTTTTCTCTGTACAAGAGGGAGCTCCTTATTGAAATGATATTAAAAGTAATATTGAAATATTAAAATGATATTAAAGGGATATTGAAATGATATTACTGTAAAGTGTTTTAGGATGAGAGTTGACGGTATACATGTAAACATAGTATCAGTTCATCCTCTCTCTCAAGTTGTACTCTCTTTCTCCAATAATTCATTAATAATTTCACTCTTTTGATATTTAACGTACGGCAACCCCCATCTCTCTCTCTCTCTCTCTCTCTCTCTCTCTCTCTCTCTCTCTCTCTCTCTCTCTCTCTCTCTCTCTCTCTCTCTCTCTCTCTCTCAGTATTTTATATGTCCTTTAATGAAATATGAATGATTGTATCATTAATATAAAAACTCCAGGAAGTTCACAAAGCCATCATTGAATTACGCATGCATACATATGTACATGTTACAATTTTACCCTCTCTCTCTCTCTCTCCATGACAACACGCTATTGGGTGGGAGGGTTGGAAATAGCCAATCACTAAGCTTGTAGCTCAGATACTTTGTGTTTACTAGACAGGAGGGTGAGTTGCATCTCTTTCTCTCTCTCTCTCTCTCTCTTTCATTGAGAGAGAGAGAGAGAGAGCTGAGAGAGAGAGAGAGAGAGAGAGAGAGAGAGAGATTTTAATCATATATAACATGTTTATTTGTTTCCTATAGTTTTCTACATAAATGTGATGTTACTTGTCAATCATTTTTTCATATTTTCCATGCATTTTAACAACTAGCAAAATATAGTAAAATATAGTAAATTATTTAAGATTTTAGTATAATTCTGTGGAATTCCGAGTCTTTTTCTGGTAGACAAGCAGGACGGGGGTGTAGCCCTAACTGTCAATCATTTTGACATATTGACATGGGCCAAACAATCTCTCTCTCTCTCTCTCTTAATGAGATATGATTTACTGTTATCATAAACAAAAATACGAAACACACTGAAACTATATGAGAGAAAATGGCTATGCCTGAATATAGGGGTAACTTGATTAGTTTTCACACATAGCTGTCAGCCATACATTTTTAAGGATAATGTTGTAAGATGATTTCAAAATTATATTAAAGTGTTAGGATGATAGTTTAAGGTATATTTGTTATTTGAACTATTAGAATAGGCAGTAAACTACTAAAATAGGCAGTTATAAGCATTTTTAGACAGGTCTTTGGTGTTTGAACTATTAAAATAGGCAGTTATGTGCATTTTTAGAGGTGGGGTGACACGTATTCGTGGATTTTAGCTATTCGTGGTGGTTGTGGTCCCTACCCCGGAATACCAGGGGTTGATTGTATCAAGTCTTTCATAATACAGACAGATAAACTTACTAATGACCTGATCTACATACAGTAAATTAGAGATTTTAAGAAGACAAGCTTGCATAATACAGCTGACAGTAATTTGCAATACCTAATGTTGTCATTGCCTCTCCTGTTCAGTAACCCAAGTTGCAGGTGTCCAAGCTGTTTTGGGTAATCATCAGAGAAACTTGAGGGATGAACCACCACTTAAATGCTCCAGGAAGTTGGGTGGTTTATCTTTGCAGAATTAAGGGATTACCTGAATTATCTTTCTTGGAATATGTACTGTACTGGTTTTATTTTGTAAACATTCAACACTAAATATTATGATAAAATTTTACTTAGTAACTCTTCATTTTAGTCAAACTGAGAAGGACAATTACGCAAACTCTTCAAAGCTCTTGCTATGTATTTTTAAACATATATTTAACACTTATATCATTATGAGTTTATTTCACCAAAAGCCAGCACCAAAGGTACTGAGAAAGTGAGGATTCTTCTTTTTCTTTCTTTCGTGTGCCCAGGGAGTAGATGACCAAAGGATCAGGCACGTATAAACTTGACTTAAACATCACTTATCTTAATCGTGGCTTCTTGAGCAACTTGCAGCAAAAATGATTGATAGTTGAATTCATTCTTAGGAAATAAACTGTAAATACTGAAAATCTTATGAAAAAGTTACTGTAATTATCACTGACCTTGGGTTAGGAGGATAAGCTGTTGTATCACAGGATATAAACTGAAAAAAGAAGCTTCATATTAAAATCAATGGGTCACCTTTATTCCAATATGAAACTAATTATGAAAATACAGCAAATTTTAAAAATAATTTGTATTTTTCCTAACATACAAATCTGAAGTTTTTACATAGGATTTAGCTTGCGGGCACGAGCTGGAACGGCCTTTTAACTTTCAGACAAGGTCGTTAACTACTGATGGTAGGGGGGAAGCCCTGCCCACTCATCGGTCTGCACTCCACTTTGCCTTTTGGCCCAAGTATCAAAATGAGGGGTGGCTGAGGTGGGCCATAAATTTAAAGACCTTCAGGTTTGTATGTTAGGAAAAATACAAATTACTTTAAAAATTTGCTATTTGTTCCTACACAAATACAAACCTTCGGTCTTTACATAGAGATTTACCTATTAGAGGATGGAGTCTGAGTAAATCTCTGAACTGAAAGGTTTGGTTCTACCCACCCAAGAATACCTTCCTGGTCTGGAGGGGCTGAAGAAGGAATCCTGAACCTCTAGCTTGTTAGACATATGGGATGTTGCATTTGCTAGACTTCTGGGCTTAAAGTAATGAGTTACATCAGTACTTTGAAAAAATGGTTTGGAAGAACTCAAGTGTTGGAGACAATAAAACTTGCTAATAAGACCAACGGGTTTGTTTTATTGTCTATCCCTCTCTCCCTGTGTCTAGAGAGTGGGGACAAGCATCCAAACCATATACATAAGATGAAGGACAGGATGCCCTCATCATGTAGTCACCTGCAAACTCATCCGTCCAGCACGTGACGGCTTACTACCTGTCTCTTTGTCTCTGAGAGAGACAGGTAAAGATAGAATGGAGGATACCAGTCACTCACACCCCTTTCTTCCCTGCTTACTGAACACCTTAGACAAAATGCACATGTCCCCTAAGGGAGCCAGATGAACCACAACTTGTTGGGCAGCCACCAAAAGATCCAAGGAAAAGCATGTCCAAAGACGTATGGGCAAGTCCTGAAGATAATACGAGATAAATGTGGTCTGGTGTGACCAAATACCTGCCTGTATTACCTGCTGAACTGACAGGTTCTTCCAGAATGAGAGGGACAGGCAATCCTACTAACTTCAAGATCTCTCACCCTGACCAAATTCCCATTTACCTCGTCAAATGAAGGGCAAGCCAGTTCTTGTCTTACAAAGCTCAAAAGAGGATGTGCTCTTGGACACTTCTTCCATGGCCAAGTCGGTGCTGATGAAGAGGTATCAACACTCATGCCTGAGATGCTGAGTTCTCTGAAGGTAGTAACGCAGCACTTTAATTGGACAAAGTAGCATCTTGTTCTGATCACATCCACAAAATCCTTCCAGAGGGTAGCATCGAAGGACATGAAGCTCACCTACTCACTTTGCCAAGGCTAGGATAAGCAAAGAAAAAGTGACATTTTTATAATAAAATAAAATTTTATATATACTTACCCAGTAATTACATTGTTGTAGTTTCTACTCGACAGCAGCTTGAATTTTGAAATTCGCGGTAAAACTCTTTTTCTCCTGTCTGAGACAGTGACTAGGCCCTTCCTACTTTCTGGGAAGGAGAGGACCAACTCATGAAAAGAGCTTCAATTTGTTTTTGCTGAAATGTCCAAGTGAGGGGGGAAGGTGGGCTGTACTTGTAATTACTGGGTAAGTATATATAAAACTTTATTTTATTATAAAAATGGCATTTCTATATAAGTAACTTACCCAGTACTGTAATTATATCGCTAAATCCCACATTGATAGGTGGAGGGGATTCATGGACATATAATAATCAAAACATTGTGACAACAATGAATTGCAACTGTATAACATGTTAGCATCGATAAATGCTTGTTGCTCCTTAACTGGTGAGAGACCTGCTGCAGATAGGTACTGCCTCTGGTTGGCGCTCATCTCAACCTGTAGTGGTGTGGAGGATAACTGTAGCACACCTCTACTGACATCAGACTTTCCAGCGAAGGAGTATCCTACTGGCTGAGAAAGTATAAAAAAATGAGCTATGTGGCGATGGATACCTCTGAAAGCCTACAAGCTTGAGTGTTTGTCCCTGTCCAGAATGCCTAGTCACCTTACACCATAAAATTTTAAAAATCCATTAACAAAATTACAAAAACTGGCAGATACTCCAGGAATACAGATCTTCCAGTCTCCCCAAGGACACAGTTTACAAATTAAGACGAAAACACATTCAGGGGGAAAAGGGTGCTCCCTACGCTTCCTCCCCCACCACTGTGCCCGCTACAGACAAAGGTCCCAAGGTACTGCAGTTATCATACGTGGTCTCAACATCTCACAAGTAATGCAAGGCAAATACTGACTTACACCTCCAGTAAGTGGTCTGAAGGATTGAGGACAGGGACAAGTTATGCTTATAAGCTAGCAAAGTCGCTAAAGCGCTAACTTCGTGAGCTTTCACTTTCAAGGAGGGTAAAGTGTCTTCTCCTATCTGAGTGTGGGCCTCTAGGATTAGGTCCCTCAAAAAGAATGAGATAGCGTTCTTTGAGAGAGAGGTCTCGAAGGGTTCTTTACGGAACACCATAAATTACTTGCTGGTCCCCTAATCCTTTCAGTCTTGTGGAGGTACAGTGAACCCCCCGTATTCGCGTTGTCAACGTTCGCGGACTCACGCATTCGCGGGTTTCTCTGTGGAACATATCTAGCCATCATTCGCGGAAAATTCGCCGATTCGCGGTATTTTTCACTGAGAAATATTCACTAATTACTGTATTTTCATATAATTTTCATGAATAAATGCACTTTTTGTCATAAAACTATTAAAATATTCAGGTATAAGCATTTTTACAGGGTTTTTCTGTGTTTAAGCTATCAAAATGGGCAGTTCTAAGTGTTTTTAGAGGGGTTTTAAGCATTCGCGGATTTGACCCATTCGCGGGGGGGTGTGGGACGCATCCCCCGCAAATACGGGGGGTTCACTGTAATACCTGAGAGCTCTCACAGGACAAAGAGTTCTTTCTTCCTCTTCTGGATCTAGTATGTCCATCAAATTCCTTACAGTAAAGGAATGAGGCCAAGGTCTAGAGAGAATCTCGTTCTTAGCAAGGAATCCCAGGGTTAGAGAGCAAACTGCATCTCCCTGTGAGAAACCAACTCTTCTGTCTAAGGCATTAAGTTCATTCACCCTTTTAGCTGTTGCTAGAGCCATGAGGAATAACGTCTTCTGGGTTAGATCTCTAAGGGAAATCGAGTGACGAGGTTCAAAACGTGAGCCTGAGATCCATTTGAGGACCACGTACAAACTCCATGATACTGTCTGTTGTGTCTTAAGTTTAGAAGACTCGGACTTAATAAGGTCTAGAATGTCTTGATTTGAAGCAAGGTCTAGATCTCTGTGACAAAAGACTAAGCTGAGCATTGATCTATAGCTCTTTATAGTAGAGGGAGAAAGGCCCCTAGTGGATCTCAGATACAGGAGGAAGTCTGCCAGTTGGGTTAGAGTGGTCTTAGAAGATGAGATGTTTTGTTTCCTGCACCAAAGTCTAAATGTTCCACTTTGCCTGGTAGATTTTGGTAAAGGATTTATGTCTGCTATTGGAAATAGGCTGGGCCGCAGGTCTTGAAAAATCCTTCGCTTGCAGGAGTTTGATGACAGTCGAACCCTGTCAGGGCCAGAGTGGATAGGTTCTGATGAAACCTCCTGAAATGGGGTTATCTGAGAAGCTCTGAAATTGTTGGAAGGAGCCTCAGAAATTCTATCATTAGTGCTAAAAGGTCTGCAAACCACTCCTTTTGGGGCTAAAATGGAGCTATCAGGGTCATTTTGACACTCAGATGAGATCGTGGTTTGTTCAGTACCTCCCTTATCATACTGAAAGGGGGAAAGGCATTGCATTTTGATTGGACCAGTCTTGTAGAAGAGCATCCATCGCCCAAGCCAGAGGGCCCAGGTAAGGGGAGCAAAATAGAGGAAGCTGATGATTTTTGGAGATTGGGAAAGGATCTAGGAAGGGCCTTCCCCATAATTTCCATAGATCTTCGCAGACTCAACAGTCTAGAGTCCATTCTGTTGGAAGAATTTGGCGGTATCGACTCAGTCCGTCTGCTATCACATTCAGTTTTCCCTGGATGAAACTCCTGGGTGACCAATTTCGTCTTGTTCTGATCCGCCCATACATACATACATACATATATACATATATATATATATATATATATATATATATATATATATATATATATATATATATATATATATATATATATATATATATATATATATACAGGGTATGATCATTCATGTGAATACTGTATTGTTTTATTAAGGTTGTTTTTCATGTTTAAAAGGATATTTATTTTGTCTTAGGCAAGAACTAAAACATGAAATTTGTGTCTAACAATGAAAATAGACAAAGCTTATTTCATTATAGGCTACTGTATAATTTTTGTATATGGTAAACAAAAAAGATGCATATATATATATATACAGTATATATATATATATATATATATATATATATATATATATATATATATATATATATATATATATATATATACATACAGTATATAATACAATATTCAACAAGTTATATATTTTTGGTGTTCATCCCTTGACAGAAGCTATCTGACAGTGGTTCTCGAAGCTTCCAAGAGAGTAATGATGAAAGAACTTGTTTTCCATGTAAATCTGGAGCAATAGCATGGCTTGGCTGTTCACTCATTAATATCATAAAAGAATGCTGGCCACATTTAAGAAAACAGATGAGCAAAATATATTTATGTGATGTCATTAAGAAGCAATTACATTAGCTAAATATTTGTGTGGTTACATGATATCAAATTACTCTCTCTCTCTCTCTCTTCTTCTGAAATGGGTTGTGGACTAGGTATATGGTTTTAAAGAAATATGTCCATAAAATTTCTATTCAAATGTAGTTAATGTATTTGTTCTCGAAGATGAAATTCTACAGCAAACTCAAAAGGTTTTGCAAATACAGAAAATATCGTCCACAATGCCTTCCTTCCCGGTTTTTTTATTGTTCAGCGTTTCTACCGTGCACAACGAGGTTAAAGAAAAATGGCATCATCGTGTCTCTTTTTTTAAAACTGAGGATTGATCTTTGCATGAGGTTGTTCAGTCTTGGGTTTCAAAAGGTCAAGACACATTGAAATATCCTCACATTTCATCTTAAAATTTCCAGTAAATTCATTTATATAATTCCTTTAAAGAATGTATGATATATTTCTCAAATATTCAGAACTATGATAACGATTTTCAAAAACAGAATTATTTTATGAGCCATGATACTACTACTACTACTACTACTACTACTACTACTACTATTAATAATAATAATAATAATAATAATAATAATAATAATAATAATAATAATAATAATAATAATAATAATAATAATGGAAAGAGAAACCCACAAGATTCCTGTGTATAACTTGTTTACTTGTAAATATTTATATGTTGCTTTTAAACTCGAGTATTTTCAGGTCCTAACTGTGACCCTTTTTCAAGAGATGGGGTAGTCAGGCTGGTTCAAGGCCCAGCAATTTTCTGGAACTACCTCTCCCTGTGCTGTCATTTATATGATGGCTGTCCTGGTTTCCATTCTCTTGAGAGTTGTTAATCTCCTCCAGTCGGTCTGATATCCTGATCTGATGGTCAGTGGTATTAACCCTTGTGGTATGTGAGTAGTCACCATCGGTCTGTTGGGAAGGAGACCTAACCTCCAGGTCAGAAGGGTCAATCTTAGCTTCTTTTAATATTAAAGATCAGCTTATGGGATCTTCTGAGGTAAATCCTTTGTTTCCTTCTATTACTTTAATCTGTCTGATGAATGCCCCTTCCACTCCTATGACTGATGTTATTGCTTTTGTATATAAGCCTACTGTTTTTAAAATCCATCCTATGGTCCTTTTCCCAACAATTCCTAGCTATAGCACTCCACTGTGAGTTGAGCTGTACTGCCCTTCTGTGTTCTTGGATTCTAGTCCTTATTCCCCTACCTGTTTCACCCACATATTTGTCTCCACAATTGTTGCAGTTAATTATGTATACTCCCCCTACATCATCTGCATTACTGTCTTCTCCTTCCAATTTATTTTTACATACTTTTTTTTTTACGGTGTTGTCAAAGATATACACAAATTTATATTTAATTTCTTTAATTTTTGATGTAATTTGTTGCATTTTAGGCATATAAGGGAGGGAAACTATTTTCTTGTTTTCTGTATTCCATGTACTCTCTGTATTTTCCTGTAGCTATGGGGTAGCTATGGGGTCCTCATTATCACCAATACTTGCTAATATATATATGGAATATTTTGAGACTAATCTAGTTCCTAATATTAATGTCCCTAACTTAAAATTGAAAGGTTGGTGGAGATATGTGGATGATATTTTTGCCATTCTGCAGGGTGATGAAAGTGAAATAGAAACTTTTCTAGACGAACTCAATAGTTTTGATAACATCCAATTCACTCTACAAAAAAGAAACAATAATAAACTGCCCTTTTTAGACATCTTGATAGAAAGGAAAGAAATAGGATATGAATTCAGCACATATAGAAAGCCCACACACACAAACTCGTATATTCATTTCTTCTCTTTTCACAGTCATGCTATAAAAATGGGTGTTCTAGCAGGTTTATTTCTTAGGGCAATGAGAACGTGTGACCCTTGTAAGATAGATAAAGAAATAAATTACACTGATAAAAGCTTTGATACATTAGCATACCCAGAATGGTTCAGAAAAAGGGCACTCAACAAAGCTAGGAGGATTTTTTACAGGGAAAATACAGAGTACATGGAATACAGAAAACAAGAAAATAGTTTCCCTCCCTTATATGCCTAAAAAAAAATAAATTACATCAAAAATGAAAGAAATTAAATATAAATTTGTGTATACCTGTGACAACACTGTAAAAAACAAAGTATGTACAAATAAATTGGAAGGAGAAGACAGTAATGCAGATGATGTAGGGGGAGTATACATAATTAACTGCAACAATTGTGGAGACAAATATGTGGGTGAAACAGGTAGGGGAAGAAGGACTAGAATCCAAGAACACAGGAGGGCAGTACAGCTCAACTCACAGGGGAGTGCTAGGCATTGTTGGGAAAAGGACCATAGGATGGATTTTAAAAACAGTAGGCTTATATACAAAAGCAATAACATCAGTCATAGGAGGGTAGTGGAAGGGCACTCATCAGACAGATTAAAGTGATAGAAGGAAACAAAGGATTTACCTCAGAAGATCCCATAAGCTGATCTTTAATATTAAAAGAAGCTAAGATTGACCCTTCTGACCTGGAGGTTAGGTCTCCTTCCCAACAGACCGATGGTGACTACTCACATACCACAAGGGTTAATACCACTGACCATCAGATCAGGATATCAGACCGACTGGAGGAGATTAACAACTCTCAAGAGAAGGAAACCAGGACAGCCATCATATAAATGACAGCACAGAGAGAAGACGTTCCAGAAGACTGCTGGACCTTGAACCAGCCTGACTACCCCATCTCTTGAAAAAGGGTCACAGTTAGGACCTGAAAGTACTCGAGTTTAAAAGCAACATGTAAATATTTACAAGTAATTAAGTTATACACAGGAATCTTGTGGGTTTCTCTTTCCATTTTCAGAAGAAAACTGAAAGAAGCTTTTGTTTGGTGAATAATAATAATAATAATAATAATAATAATAATAATAATAATAATAATAATAATAATAATACTTAATAATAATAATAATAATAATAATAATAATAATAATAATAATAATAATATAAACGCAACTGGTATTATGCAGACTTGAAGTTGTCAAGCGTTTTGTTCTTTGATAATCTGGAAGGTAGACCAAAATGTAACTTGCTACTATGTTTATTTCCATCATCCAAGTAGGACCCTAATAACTAAATAAGATTTAAAGCACATATAAATCAATATCTTCTCCAGCCTCCATCGTTTGCAATCACCTCCTGCAACCTATTTGGCATGGATGCAACGTGGTTGTAAATCATTTGCTGATTTCGTTGGCATAACTCCCACTCCCCTAACCGTGTGCTCAAGCTGATATTGGTGAGATCGCTCCTTTCCTTGCTCCCAACTGCTAACTATATTTCCCCATACATTCTCTGTAGGGTTCATGTTGCACCCTTTGCTAGGCCATTCCAGGAGTTCAATATCTGGTTGTTCTGTAAAACATCACCTAACAATGTGTGCATTATGAATAGAACAGTTATCCTGTCAAAAGAAAGTGAAATAAGTATGCTGTCGCCAAAAAGAATCATTCATATGTTTGAAGGAAAGCATGTTTCAATTTAAGGTTAAACACAGATTATCAGGCAAAATAACAATTTTTAAAGTAAATTGTAATTTTCCTAACTATGCAAACCTGAGGTCCTTTACATTAGGGATTACTTTCAGGCGTAGGCTGGAAACGGCCGTTGAACTTCAAACAAGGTGGTTAGGCAGTTAACTACTGTCCGGGAGGCGGGAGTACTGCCTGCCTGGATGTAAACATTCCAATTTGCCTTTCGGCCCAGGTATCAGATTGAGGGGTGGCATGAGGTGGGCATAAAGTGTAAAGGACCTTGGGTTTGTATAGTTAGGAAAAATACAATTTACTTTAAAAATTGTTATTTGTTCCGACACAATATACAAACCCTCGGTCCTTTACATTAGGAGACTTACTGATTGGAGGGAGGAATCTGATTAAGACTCTATGAACTGACTGGAGTTCACCACCTTGTCTTCCCTTACTGGTCGTGAGAGCGAGGAAGGGAAAAAACTGCCTCTGACAAAAGATCGGGTTGTAAGAAACGCAGGATCAGTTGTCAGACTTCTGGGTCCCTTTGCATGAAAGAGGAAGACGTCAGATCATGCAAAGTAGGCTAGGAAGAATTTGACGTCGGATGACATAAAGGCAAATACAAGCATTGGGTTTGTCTTATAGTCATGGTCTCCTTCCTCCCCTTGCAAGAGGAAGGAGTGGGGTTGCTTCTATCAACCTGAACGGAAGAATAGAACGGGAGCTCCCGGAGGGGTAGTATGCAGGGATACTCCTATCAAGAGGTTCCTGTCGTCTGCCCACCAGCGAAGGTCCTCCCTCACCTCCTCAGAAAGAGGGATGAGGAAGGACTGGGGTCTCGGACTGGGACCAATACCCTTTAGTCTCCACTGAAGAGACCGCAGGTGAAGACGCCCATGAGGCACTAGCTTCTCCAAAGACGACAGGTGACCGATGACGACTTGCCATTGCGGGCTGGCTGCTCCTGTCGTGACAGGAACAGTTGTGCTGCCTGCCTGAACTTGCTGATACAAGAGTCCGAGGGAAAGACTTTTGCTGCCACTGTGTCTATCAGCATGCCCAGGTACTTTATCCTCTGCTTGGGGGTGAGATCTGACTCCTCCAGATTTACCACGATCCCTAGATTCCGGCAAAACTCGAGGAGTCGATCCCTGTCCTGTAGCAACTGCGAGCGAGAGCCCACCAGGACTAGCCAGTCGTTGAGATACCTCAGTAGACATATCCCGTGCGAGTGGGCCCAAGCTGACACGAGAGAGAAGACTCTTGTGAACACCTGGGGAGTGGTCGAGAGCCCAAAATAAAGTGCCCTGAACTGGAAGACTGTCTCCCCGAGGACAAAGCGGAGGTACTTGTGAGAGGACGGATAAATGGGTATTTGAAAATACGCATCCTTCAGGTCCACCGTAAGCATGAAGTCGTTCTCCCTGATGGAGGCCAGCACGGATTGCGCTGTTTCCATCGTGAACCGAGTCTGGCGAACGAAACGGTTCAGGGGAGAGAGGTCTATGACCGGTCTCCATCCCCCTGAGGCTTTCTCTACGATAAAGACATGGCTCTAAAAGCCTGGAGACTAGTCCGACATGACTTCTACAGCACCTTTGCTCAGCATGGCTTGCATTTCTTGCTGTAGAGCGCTGTCCTTCGAATATCCAGGAACATAAGTTTGGAGATGGACCGGAGAGTAGGTGAGGGGAGCCGAGACTCGAGGGTAGTAGATATCCCTCCCGAAAGACATCCACTATCCAGGTCTCGGCTCCATGTCGCTGCCATGTTGCCCAATGGCTCGACAGGCAACCCCCACCTTCAGCAGCTTTTGGGGGGGAACGCTGCCCCTAGCGTTTCCCCTTCTTCTTCTTCCCTTTGCCCCCTTTACCGGCTTGGAAAGTGCGCTGAAAAGGGCGGGAGGAACCCCTTCTCGAGGAAGAAGAAGGCTGGGTGTTTCCTCGGGACCCCTTCGAAGACTGGGACTTCTTAGGGGCCGAGGATGTGCCAGTCTGGCCCGAAGACCTGGCCGCAGTGGAAAGCGAAGACCCGGAGGTCTTGGCCACTGCCTGGTGGACAAGCCGGTTGCTGTCATCGGCCCGGCGTTTGTCTACCGCGGCACCCACCAACTCTCTAGGGAAGAGAGAGGAGGAACCCAGCAACGGTCCATTCCTAAGGGCGATTGCTGACTCGGGACCTACAGACCTGGAGAAGCGAGAGAGAACGGCGTCTCTCCGCTTCAGAACCAGGTTTGCCCACAAGTTCGCAGTCTGGTGGGTGAGGTAGGAAATAACCCTACCCCCAGACTGGCACAGTCTCCCAAAGGCAGAGTCCTCCCCAGGTACGATAGCGCCCGAGGAAGCAGCTACCTTCGATACTGTGAAGGACCACAGATCGAGCCAGGAGACTGCTTCGAAGGCCGCCATGGCGGTGGCTTCTAGGGTTGCAGCTTCTTGCTGGGAGAGGGAAATACTCTTTCCAGTAAGTTGCTGCAACGTCAGACCCGGATCCAGGCGAGTTAGGTCCGGGTCGACCTGCTTGGTCAGCAATGCCCCTCCAGCTAGAGTGTAGAAGTGCTTCTGGCGAGGTGGGGAGAGAAGCTTGTCCAAGTGGCTTGAACAAAGTGAGCTGTCTTGCCCAGACACAAGACTGTTCACCTGGTCGAGGACCCCCTCAGCAAGCGTGGACCACGGCAACCCCACCGAAGCCTTGGGTTCCTTCTTAGGTCCCCAAAAGGATTCAAGGCGCGACGGACGATCCACAGAAGAAGCCGTGGTCCCTTCCCCGAGGTCATTGTGCTGACGAATCAGTGCGATAACCTCTGCAAAAAACCTCTGTATCTCGGGGGTGTCCACATCCTGGGGCAGAGGACCCTCGAGTCCTTCCAGAGTGCGATCCTCCCGATCTACACTCCCTGCAGGAGGGAGAACCTCGGCAGACCCCCGTGATCCTTCCTGGACCACACGGGCATAAGACCTGGTCGAGCCAAGGACCGAGCCAGGTTCGGGAGTACCACGCAGGTAGAACTCTGGGAGAAAACTCACCAGAGCTCTTCCTGTCCGACTTCGCGCCCTTGGAAGAAGCCGAAGGGGTGGAGGGGACAGGCGAGGAGGATCAGGCGCTCCCACTGGCTTTGCTGGCAGAACCAACAGAGGCAGCGGGCCGGGAGCGGTCACCAACCCGCGGTGGTGACGGCAGCCCGGGTCGAGGAGACTGCTTTAGCCTAAGCGAAGCAGTCTCCTGAGGAGAGCGGAGCGGCTCACGTGAGCCAAGCTGTGCGCTCGCTTCCCCTGAGCCAGGTTGGCCGCACGGACATGGCCGGGGACTGGGAGGAGTCGAGCGCGTATCTGGCTGGCGCGAGCTTGCGCTGTCCTCTGGACGTGCCCCAGTCTTCTTCGAGGCTGTAGCCTCTCGGGAAGACTGAGCAGGGGACCTCTTCTCCACCTCTCCTGGCGTTCGGCCCCGAGGGGCCAACGCGCTATCCCGAGAACCTGACTTGGCACTCACAGGAGTGCCAGCAGGAAGAGCTGGGGCACCTGCATGCCTGGGTTCTTTCTCTTGCCCCACGCCCTGGTCTGTATGGCGAGAAGTTTCTCCCGTATCAGCCTGGGGTACCCAGGTCTCCTTGGGGACCCGGGTACTCGGAGCAACTCACATACAAGTGTCTGATGCGGACTCGCTGGCCTTAGAAGCAGGAGTTTTCTTAGGCATGGGGGTGGGTGCAGACCTTGGTCTGCACGCCCTTGGCTCCCGATGCGACTGACCCAGAGGCCAGGGCAGCGGTTCCCTGATCCGAGGATCGGGAAGAGCCGACGAGAGATCCCACTGCCTTTCCTGTGGAAGGAGGCAGCCCCTTGGAAGTCTCGGTGCGAGACTTCTTTGGGGGGGGAGAGGCAGGTTTCTTCTTCTTCAGCCGTGAAGCCTCGGAAGGAGAAGCAGAAGAGGCAGCAGACGAAGACGATGACGATGATGAAGACGAAGACGAAGATGACGACACCTTCCTAGACCTCTTCTTCTTCACCATCTGCTTCAGTATTGCCGTCAGATCCCCAAACCAGGCAGGCGCAGCCGAAGACTCAGGAACAGTAGGAGGGGCTGCAGCAGAAGGCACATCCCGGGTAGAGACCGCGGTGCTCGGGCCAGCACTTACCTTTGCGGGAGCACCCGTGTGTCGGCCAGGAGTGAAAGTGGGCGGGGCCGGGAATGCAGGCACGGGTGGTGCGTGGGTAGTCGGGCTGGGCTGCGCCAGAGTCGAAGGAATGGGGAGAGGAGCAGACAAAGAGTCGGGCTGGATCGTGAAGCGAGAAACTGCAGTCGAAGACGAGCCAGGGTCAGCAACAGGAGCAGCGACAGTCACATAAGGGAAGGATGATGTCACCATGTAGGCGGGGTCCGGTCGCGTGAACGGGGCCAGGAACCCAGGAGGCAGCGGTACCGCATGTTGCATGGCAGGGGAAGCCGAGACCTGGGTATCCAGGTGAGAGGCTACCGATACCGGGAGCTGCGTGAACCTAGACATGGTGACTGATGTTGTAGTGGCTGTCATTGCTGAGTGAGTGGTCACTGGAGTGGTGGAAAGATGAGGTACCAGTCCCTCCAGTGACGTGCCAGGTAGGCCCAGGTGTAGCCAGGTTGAAAACGAGTCCGTAGCCTGGCTATCCAGCCTGAGACCTGAAGCAAAAGTCGGGTTAGTTTGGGAAGCCTCTACCCGCTCTGGAGGAAAAAACTCCCTTCCAGAACGGGAAGAGACCCCCGAGAGGATGTCCCAGTCCAACTCTCCCCCGCGCCCTTCCACAAGTGATGAAACGAAATCAACTGAAGAAGTGCCTCCCGAAGCGCCTCCTGAAGGTGCAAAAGCACCCTCAGATGAGTTGTAACTCCTCTGCTTAGCTGTGCAGTCATATCTCCATTGTCATTCATCACACTGCACAGCTAATTCATCATCATCATCTTTAATCAAAATTCACCGCTGGTGAGTACCTGTAAGATTTATGTATGTAGTAATCTTAATATATATGTAGTTATAAATTTTTTAAAATGTGCATACTTTTTTTTTATTTTTTGTCTCTCTTTTTGTGAGTTACGTATACGTGAATACCCATGGTTCCCCCCGAAAAGAAAACGGGACAGCTTGCAACTGTATGAAAGAAAATGTGCATGGCTGAATATGTAGGGGGGACTGGATTATTTTCACCTACAGCTGCAAGCCATACAGTACGTACATATAAATGTAACGATAAAATGTTTAAAATGGCTTGAAATTATATTAATAGTATCATTTCTGGGTTTCTCGACCTGTGTCAGCCGGTGAAATAACCTTTCAGCACTTATTTCAAGGTAAAGCTATTGCTAAATATACCAGAGAAAAGCTAAAAAGCTAAGCCGGAGTTACTACTTCGGTGTAGCTCCATGGTATGGAGTCGTGTATGAGAAAGGGTGAGATTATCACAATCACAGGCCTCCGCCCTGTAAATCTTCCCAATGTCAAAAGTCCACCGAGTGAGGTGCCGTTACATACCCCGCACCACTCGCGGACTGTAAACAAGCCGGCGTCACCAACATTCCACTTTTAGCACGCGTTCGCTGTTGTTGTGATTCTCCTCGTGTGCGCTTTTGTTGGTTTTTTCAAGCAATGGCATCTTCATTGGATTCATCACCTAAGTTGAGTACCATCTCTATGTTTTATTTGGGTGGTTGAGAAGTTTTATTTCCCCCTAGTTATATAATTAGGGGGATTTATTGTCAGTCTCATTCCCACCGCCCGACGCCATGTGACCTTATGTGGCTCGACTAGGTCGGGTTTTTTCCCCATCCCCTTTCCCTTATACCCTTTTGTTTATTATTATATATATATTCAATTGGGTTTTATATATTTTTTATTACCCTTCTCTGGGGAGTTCCTTTTATTGTCGTTTAGGCTTGAGTTTCCCCCCTCGGGCCTATCCGCCATTATTCCTTGTTATACACGTTATAATTTGGACATTGCTTCCTCCAGGGTTGGGATGTTTTGTTTGAGATGGTACGTTTATGCTTAAATTGCTTATTTTATGTCAAGCGACGGATGTCTTTGATATTTACAGATATTATCTGAGAAATTTTTGTCTGGAAGGTCGGCCATTTTCCCTCCGCACTCATATCGCGTGAGGCTTGGTCTCCTTTCTACATGCGCTTATGATTATTTAGATCATTTCATTTTGCCTAGGCTAAGTTACTGTAAGTTGGTGGAGTAGTTACTTCTCCTGGGTTTCCTTCCCCAGTCCCCAGCTGGGTAAGGTTAGCCTAGGCTATGGCTTGGCGGTCCTCTACTGGCCAGGAGAGAGCTCTGTGTGTAGGGGGATTCATGGTGGCTTCCCTTTATGTGGCGTTGGTTGGTGAGTGGGGCTGACGCTTTTCCCTCTCCCTATTTCGGCCTTTCCGTTTAGTCTTTACAGTACTAATAGTTAAGCTGGAATAACGAGGGTTCCTCGTGTTGCCTCCTCCTTCCGAGCCACATCTTCGGGTTATTCTCCACTTCATGTTTTACCCCTCCTAACACATTCTCTCGCCTATCGCCTTTCCCCCTCCTCCCTCTCCCACCCTTGGTTAGCTTTCATTATATGTTATCTTACCAAGGCCGAGATTTAGCCTTTCCTTTCGCCATAGCCTATACCCCCTCCCTCTGCATTGATTGGCTGTTCTCTCGTCACCTGACCTTATCCGGTCATTCCTTTCGAGACTACAGTAGGGACCTCGGGTGGGGTGCTCCCACACCCCTGTTTCCCATCCCTTTCTTTGCTTTGTCTTTGAGTGTTCCATCTCTTCCACTCTTTCAATATCGTTCGCACATGTTCGTCCGATCTTAGAGAGGGAGTAGATTCTCATGGCGCCCGGGTGTGCCTACCCACTCCCTGGTCGCTACCAGAGTCCCACACTCATAGCCTATACATCCCCTCCTTCTTGTGTCAGTACGCGTCTTTTCCCATCCGAGACACCTCGGGTGGGGAGACAGTGTTCTAGTTGCCAGTTGAGTATCCCACCTGACTGTCTTCTGCCATTCACACAGTTTGACAATTTATATTGTCCTCTTCATATACACCCTTTTCCAGTATCTTCTCTCCACCAGCTATTTACCTTGGTGTTTTTCTTTGCTTGGTGGCCGGATGTTCTTGTTTCCCCTACTCCGTGGGGACGGTGTTTGGTCGGACGGTGTTCACTACACCTCCTCCGCCGTCCACCGTTCTAGTACAAGACTCTCTCCTAACCGCTTATCCCCCAAGTGGGGAAAAGTATACCCTATAGTAATCTTTCCCTAGTCGGAGATGTTTTTGTTCACTTCACATACAACATACTTATTATTATCTACCCTTGGCGCCGGATTAACTCCGAACTTTTGGCTTTGGGAGTTTTACATATCCGATAGGCCCTTTACTCCCGGCGGGTCCTATCCGGATATATTTTTGTATATATAGGTGTGGGTATGTGGGTGTTCATTTATCAATATTTAATGTTATTTAATGATATGTTAACTATCCTTTTGGGACCTTCCCCTACATACGCTCCGGATTAACTCCGGCGGTCCCTCTAGGTAGTTAATCATGTTGTTCCAGTATGTTTATTTATTATTATTATTATTTAATATTGTAATTTTTTCCCCCGGTTAACTCCTCTAAGTAGCGGGGCCTACTTGGATTACTACTATTCTAAGAACTACTCCGGCAGTCTTATTAGCATACTCATTTATCGTTCAACTTACAGATGGTGCGTTGTCAAGAGCAGGGGTGCACCGCTGTGCTGAACCAGGCCAGCGGGCATGAAGTCTGCAGGTCCCACTCCGGCTGTGCTGTCCACGTGGGGGACCTGACTGTTTGGCACCCGGACGGTTGTGAAGTGTGCTACGCTCTTTACGAGCAGGTTCTGGACGAGTCGGTAAGAAAATCTTCCACTCCAGATTAACGTTTATCCTCAATTTTTTGTCTTTGATGGATAATTGTAACATATTCTCCTTTTAGGAGGCCCAATCACCTATCTTCCTTTCCCCCTTTTCAGATTGACCGCAGCCCGGGACTCCGCTTTATCGACCCTCAAGTCCTGGGTCGGGCGGCTTCGAGGAACGCCAGGGCAGGGAAACCCTACATCCTCTGCAAGGACGTTTGCAACGTTCTCTTCTCGGCGCCTGGATCTCGGCTTCCGTTGCGGATGAAATAGCCGCCCCTTAATCGCCGGGATCCGGGAGATGACGCAGCCCTCCCAAGAAGAAGTCGCTTTTGCGGTATTGAGCGGAGGACGTTGCCCTCAACCTCAACCTGGAGCCTATGAACGACTTGGAACAGCCAGGTAAGGGGGTAAGTGAGGCAGGTGATCTATTATTTAGTTCTCCTCTTCTACTGCTTCTTCCTTCAGAGGATTTGTGAAATCCTCTTGCCTTATGGACGGTGCAAGGTCTACCGTCCCTAAGGTTAAATCTGTTAAGAAAAAGACCTTGAAATCCCAGAAGGTCCGCTCCGAGGTTCCTCGAAGATGTCACAGCCCCTAGCCCCCGTGCCGCTCACGAGCAAGGCCTCTACTTCTGGGAAGGGAGCACGGTCAAAGCATAGTAAGGAGACTCCCACCCTCCTTCCTTTGATGCAGAAGCGTTTGCTGAGCTTCTTATGAAGCAGTTTGACAAGAGAGTTGACGACAAGCTGTCGCAATTCTCGAATCAGCTGTCTTCTTCAAACGCTTCTATGCTCTCCTTATCAGAGGAGGTGAAGTCACAGAGGACTTTGATCTCCGGGTTCATGAGTGGCGGAGCGGCCAACAAACCCTTCTTCTCCGTCCCAGATACCTCCAACCTGCCCCCTTTCGATAAAGGGGAACCCCTGGCGCCTGACCCTCTTTGCTCCCCAACATGAGGGTACTCTCACTATTGAGGGCTTAGGCACTCGCAGGTTGGAAGAACTGGAATTCTTCCTCCAAACCTGAAATCCCCCTATGCAGGATATGCCAGGCTTACAGAGGAGGCTTGATCCGGTCCGATAAGGTCCCAAAGGAGACAGTCATCTTCCCGAGGACCAGGCCCAATCAGCCCTACTACGGACCTTGTCGGAGTGGCAGGGGAGAATACAAAGCTCACTCCGGCAAAAGGTGCATTTACCATGTTCTCTCTGGGGAAGCCCTCCCCACTCCATGCACCTCTAAAGTCGCCTCCCTCACCAACCAAGCTTGCATGGAGGGCAAACCAGTTCCTCATCTCCAGGAGATAGATCCCACATCACTGGTCTTACCCGGAGATTCCCAGTATTGGGCGGCAACCCCGGATACCTTTACGGTTACCCGGCTGGACCCTGACTGCGCCTCTAACCTCTTTAGTGAGGAGCAACTCCCAGAATCCCAGAGTCGCTCCTGAAGGCCGAAGCAGACGCTAAGGACAGACTTAGTAGGTCCTTAAACTCATTGACTTTGGCAGAGGCAACGTCAGTGGTATACTGCGAGGATCCTCTTTTCCAGGTGTTGACGAAATCTCTCCTGGGAAGTTTCCAACAGGACCTCTATGATTTTGTAAAGGCCCGATTGAACTGCCGGAAGCACATCTTTTCGGCAGCTTCTATCCGTCATGAGCCTAACAGGCTCATAAAAAGCTCCATCTGGGGAGCTAACCTATTCCCTCAGGAAGAGGTTGATGCAGTCCTAGCAGAGGCAACTAGGGCCAACCAGAGTCTCCGCTCCCGTTGGGGTTTGTCCTCCAAGAGGAAACAATCTGAGCCCGCCGGAACTCACCCTAAACAAGGGAAGAAGTTCAAGAAATTTAAGCGGCTCCCGACTCAGACAGTACTGCAGGCCGTCCAGGTCCCCGGCCCTGGACATCCCTCAACCTCCCAACCTCAGCCTCAACCTCAGTATGTGCTGGTTCAACCAGCCCATCAACCTCTCGCTGCCCCTTCTTACATTTCCTCCCCTGCTTATAATACCTCTTGAAAGCCAGGAGCATTTCGGTCAATCCAAAATGCAAAAGGAACGAGAGCTAGAGGGTACTTCAGAGGTAGAGGTTCATCCCGCTCCTCCTCCAAAGGAAGGGGAGGCAGGGGATCTAGAGGAGGCAGGCCCTTTCCCGCACAGTGAGATATCTCAGGTAGGCAGGAGGTTGTATCATTTTCAGGACCAGTGGAGCTTCAGTCCCTGGGCCCAGAGCATAGTCTCCAAAGGATTGGGGTGGGGTTGGATCAAAAGTCCTCCCCGATCAGGTTCCATCAATCACCCTCCAAGGCTCTGAAGGACTTTGTGAAAGATCTGTTAATAAAGAGGGCAATAAAGAAAGCGAGACATCTGAAATTTCAGGGCAGACTATTCAGCGTCCCAAAGAAAAGTTCCAGTCAACGAAGAGTAATTCTAGACTTGTCCCGTCTAAATTCCTACATTCAATGCGACAAGTTTGAATGCTTACAATCTCGCAGGTTCGGACCTTACTTCCCGTGGAGCCGTAACCACCTCTATAGATCTTTCAGACGCCTATTATCACGTCCCGATTGCAAGAAGAAGGTTCTCTCCTTATCTGGGGTTCAGACTAGGAAATCAAGCATACTCATTCAGAGTCATGCCATTCGGTCTCAATATAGCTCCAAGAATCTTCACCAAACTGGCGGACACGGTAGTTCAACAACTCCGGTCCCAAGGGATCATGCTAGCCGCATACTTAGACGATTGGATCGTTTGGGCGTCCAACGTCGACGAATGCCGGAGAGCGACAGCCATAGTAATCGGCTTTCTGGAATCATTGGGCTTTCAGATAAACAGGGAGAAATCCCGCCTAGTTCCGGAGAGTCGCTTTCAGTGGTTAGGAATCCAGTGGGACCTGGGTACACACAGACTATCCCTTCCGCCGGCCAAGCGGAGAGAAATAGCGAAAGCAACCAGGCAATTTCTCAAGAACAAGAAAGCTTCCCGTCGTACCCAAGAAAGAATCTTAGGTTCTCTTCAGTTTGCTTCAGTGACGGATCTTCTTTTGAAATCCAAACTGAAGGATGTAAACAGGGTTTGGCGGAGTCGAGCCAATGTCAGATTCAGAGACAAAGTATCTCTGATTCCACCGATTCTGAAGAAGAGACTCCGGCCTTGGACGTCCGTCAAGAGCTTATCGAAGTCAGTGCCCCTTCAGTTTCCTCCGCCATCCCTAGTGATTCACACCGACGCTTCCCTAAGCGGGTGGGGAGGATATTCCCAACACAAGAAGGTGCAAGGGACTTGGTCTACCATGTTCCGCCAGTTTCATATCAATGTTCTGGAAGCCATGACAGTCTTTCTAACCCTGAAGAAACTGCGCCCGAACAATCGGATTCATATAAGATTGGTTCTCGACAGCGCAGTAGTAGTGCACTGTCTGAACAGAGGAGGTTCCAAGTCGAGTCGGATCAATCAAGTTATGATAGCAATATTTTCTCTAGCAAACAAACACCAGTGGCATCTGTTTGCTACCCACCTTGCAGGGGTTCGGAATGTCATTGCAGATTCCCTGTCCAGGACAACTCCGCTGGAGTCGGAATGGTCCCTGGACAAAACCTCCTTCAGGTGGATTTGCAACCAAGTTCCGGGTCTCCAAGTAGATCTCTTTGCAACAGAGTGCAACCACAAACTACCTTGCTATGTGGCCCCCAATCTGGACCCTCTAGCCCACTCCACAGATGCGATGTCCATAGATTGGAACAAGTGGAAAAGAATCTACCTCTTTCCCCCAGTAAACCTGTTATTGAAAGTCCTTCACAAACTCAGGACATTCAAGGGCCAAGTAGCCTTAGTAGCTCCGAATTGGCCGAAGAGCAACTGGTTTCCACTTCTTCTAGAACTGAAGCTTCGGTGTTTGAAAATTCCCAACCCGAAACTGACGCAAATAGTACAAACTCAGACTGTGTCAGCTTCCTCAAGAATTCAGAATGCCCTAGCTTTGTGGATTTCATGAAGTTTGCTGCTCAAAGGGATGCTAATATCGATCCTATTAACACTTTGTTCCTAGAATCAGATAAAAGGGAATCCACTCTTAGACAATACGACTCAGCAGTTAAGAAATTGGCACTCTTTCTAAAAGAATCTGAAGCTACAGTAATGACCACTAATTTAGCCATTTCATTTTTAGGTCATTGTTTGAAAAAGGTCTGGCCCCCTAGTACTATTACTACAGCAAAATCAGCCTTAAAAAGATATTTTTGCACGGGTTTAAGATTAACTTAACGGACTCTTATTTTTCGTCTATCCCTAAAGCCTGTGCTTGTTTGAGACCAGTAACCCGCCCACAGTCGGTTTCCTGATTCTTAAATGATGTCCTTAAGTTAGCCTCAGAAATAGATAATCATAACTGTTCTTTCACTAACTTATTAAGGAAGACCTTATTTTTAATTAGTTTGGCTTCAGGTGCTCGAATTTCTGAACTGGCTGCCTTGTCTAGAGAACCCAATCATCTGGATTTCCTTCCATCAGGTGAAGTGTTACTAGCTCCTCACCCTAAGTTCCTAGCTAAAAATGAAGATCCTCAGGATAGGTGGTCCCCATGGAAGATCATCCCCCTCCCACAAGACCTGTCTTTATGCCCAGTCTTTACCCTGAAAGCATTCTTAGACAGAACCTCACACATAACTTCAGGGCCTTTATTTATAAGGGAGGGGAGGAACCATTTCTTTGAAAGCCATTAGGCAACAGATCCTATATTTCATTAAACATGCAAACCCAGATTCAGTCCAAAAAGTGCATGACATCAGGGCAGTGGCCACCTCCACTAACTATTTTCATTATATGAATTTTGAGGATCTGTCAAAGTACACAGGGTGGAAATCCCTGTAGTCTTTAAACGCCACTACCTGAAATCACTAGAAGCTCTTAAATTTTCTACAGTGGCGGCAGGGGAACATAGTTCCCCACCAGTATGATTCTTTCTGTACTCAGTCACTCTCCTCCCTCCTACCTGCCTCATTTATTCCCCTTTGGTCATCTCCAGGTCAGGCATGCTTCACACCTTCTCCTGACCATGTCATGAATTTATCCTGTTTATTGTTTACCTCATTTACATATATTGTTTTGTATTGTTTTGTGGAACACAGTTTCCTTGTATTAGTTTTAAGTAAGTGTTTAGTACTTAAGTCTGTAATTTTAAGTACTCTTCTCCATTCAGGATCTTGTATTCATGTATAATTATGTTATTTATAAAACTAAGTATATTACGGTGTCATCATTATGTCTTAATGCCATTCTTACTACTAAGTTATTAAAACTCTTGCAGATGTTTAGTTTTATTACTTTCCTCTACAATCTTCTTTTGTTTCAGAATGGTATTTTGATTTCTCTGTTATTATTTCACCGGCTGACACAGGTCGAGAAACCCAGAAAAAGGATTTTGACAAAGGAAAAATCTATTTCTGGGGAGAGACCTGTGTCACCCGGTGACCCCATATTTCCTCTTTTCCCCTGGTCAAATACCATTCCGGTGTGGGGTGCTAATGTGGAATGTGGGTGACGCTGGCTTGTTTACAGTCCGCGAGTGGTGCGGGGTATGTAACGGCACCTCACTCGGTAGGACTTTTGACATTGGGAAGATTTACAGGGCGGAGGCCTGTGATTGTGACAATCTCACCCTTTCTCATACACGACTCCATACCATGGAGCTCGCACGGGGTAGTAACTCTGGCTTAGCTTTTAGCTTTTCTCTGGTATATTTAGCAATAGCTTTACCTTGAAATAAGTGCTGAAAGGTTATTTCACCGGGTGACACAGGTCTCTCCCCAGAAATAGATTTTTCCTTTGTCAAAATCCTTTGTCAAAGATTAATATAGTAATAAGGTAACAATTTAATGTATATTTGATGTAGGCTGGTATTTTTAGGCATACTTTGGTGTTTGACCTTTCATGGTAGACAGGTATAAGCATTTTTAGAGGGGGGGTTGTAAGTATTCACGGATTTTAGCTATTCGCAGGGGGGTCTGGAACGCATCCCCCACAAATACTTGATGAACTGGAATTGGACATCATAAATACACTGTAGAAAAACCACCAGGCAAAGCTGAAAATCTACCAAAATCACAATTTATTAAAGTAAATTGTATTTTTCCTAACTATACAAACCTGAGGTCCTTTACATTAGGAATTATTTTCAGCGAAGCTGGAAGTGGCCGTTGAATTTTCAAACAAGGTGGTTAGGCAGTTAACTACCGCTTGCCTGGATGTAAACATTCCAATTTGCCTTTCGGCCCAGCTGTCAGATTGAGGGGTGGCATGAGGTGGGCATGGAATGTAATGAAAAGGACCTCAGGTTTGTATAGTTAGGAAAAATACAATTTACAGTACAAACTTGTGATTTTTTGTGACACGATATACAAACCGTTGGGCCTTTACATTAGGAAGACTCACTGGCTGGAGGGAGGAAACTGAGTGAATCTCTATGAACTGACTGGAGTTCGTTACACCTTGTGTTCCCTTCCTGGTCAACAGAGTGAGGAAGGGAAAACTGCCTGACAAAATGATCGGGTTGCAAGAAACGCAAGATCAACTGTCAGACCTCTGGGTCCCTTGGCATGAATGAGGAAATGTCAGTTCAAGCAAAGTAGGCTAGGATGAACCTTGATAGTTGGTGACATTAAGGCAAATGCAAGCACTGGGTTTGTCTTATTGTCGTGATCTCCTTCCTCCCCTTGCTAGAGGAAGGAGCGGGTTTGCGTCTATGATCCTGAAAGGAAATAGAACGGAAGCTCGAGTTGTATGCTTACCTGCATCGACCGCCAGATCCAGCATGTAATGGCACATCCGCTCCCTGTATGTAGGAAGAGAGCCGAGATGAAGAGAAGGAAGAGAGGCCAGTCACTCCACATTGGGACCACACCCCTGCCTTCAAACCCTGTGGAACTGACAGGTTCTTCCGGAATGCGAGGGATGGACCAATGCTGCGGACTTTGTGAGCTCTTGGGCGAAGTGTACCGATGTCTTCTCCAGCAGCAGAGTACACTCTGTTTATCATCCCATGGAACCAGAAAGAAATCGTGTTCGCGGACACCTTTTTCTTAGTCGAGCCAGTGCTAACAAAGAGTTGTTGACACTCAGGTGGGAGATGGAGAGTCCTCTTCAGGTAGTGCTGCAGCACACCAACAGGACACAGTTGCATCTCGTCTGGGTCATTACCAACAAAGTCCTCTAGGGAGGGGATCGTGAAGGACTCGAACCAAGCATCAAGGACCGATGGGTTCTGAGTCTTCTCTACGAAGTCCAGGACGAAAATGAGCGTAACCGATCCCCATCCTCTCGTGTGTTTAACATCAAAGGAAAGTCCGTGAAGTTCTCCAACTCTCTTCGCTGATGCCAGGGCAAGCAGGAAGACGGTCTTGAGGGTCAGATCCCTGTCTGACGACTCTCGTAAAGGCTCGTAAGATGCACAAGTCAGCTCCTTAGAATGAGTCACATCTCATGCAGGGGTCCTGAGGTCCCTGGGTGGGCAAGACCTCTCAAAGCTTCTTATCAGTAGAGATATCTCGAATGATGAGGGGATATCTACCACTTTCAGCTGCAAGACTAGGCTGAATGTGGCCCGATAGCCTTTTACTGCTGGAATGGGGAGAAGCTTCTCTCAGCGAAGAAAGACAAGGAAGTCCGAGACATGCTGAACAGTAGCTCCAACCAGAGAGATAACTCGTCCACAGGACCAACCAAAGAAGACAGACCACTTTCCCTGGTATACTGCTGGCGAGGATCGTCTGAGGTATCCAGCCATCTCCGTTAACGTGCGATGCAAAAAGCCTCTCGCTCGCAGGAGATGGTGGATAACCGCCAGCTGCACTGTCAGGTGATACCGCTTGACGTGGGGTTGACACAGCAACTTGGGCCAGGGAGGGATCTCTCTCGGTGCCTCGGAAAGGAGAGCTAGCAGGTCGGGATACCAAATGGCCTGAGGCGATTTGGGAGCCACCAGATTCATCCTGAGATTCGGGGTGATCGTCACTTGGCAGATCACTCTGTGAATCAGATAGAATGGAGGAAAGATGTAGACGTCGAGATTGTCCCAAGGATGCTGGAACGCGTCCTCCTGCAGCAACCCATGGGTCTGGCACAACTGAACAGAAGACCTGACTGGACATCCACACAGGTCAAACAACCTTTCCGCAACTTCCGGGTGAAGGGACCACTCCATCCCAATCACCTGATTCTGGTGGCTGAGCTTGTCTCCCACTATATTCCTCTTGCCTGGAATGTACCTGGCTGGCAGCTCTACCAAGTGAGCCAACGCCCACTCGTGCCCCTGCATTGTCAACTGGTGAAGCGGGAGGGACACTAGACACCCCTGCTTGTTAACGTATGCCACTGCCGCGGTATTGTTGCTCATCAATACCACGGAGTGTCCCATCACTCGATCCTGGAACTCTTGGAGAGCCAGGAAGGCTGTCTTGGGCTCCAGGATGTTGATGTAAAGGTACTTGTCATCTCAGTGCCACACCCCCTACGTCAGCAACTCCTCCAGGTGTGAGCCCCATCCCTCCGTCAATGCATTTGAGAACAGAAGCACGTCCGGAGGGGGAGTATGCAGATATACTCCTATTAAGAAGTTCCTGTCATCCATCCACCAGTCTAGGTCCTCTCTCACCGCCTCGGAAAGAGGAATGAGAAAAGACTGGGGGTCTAAAGACTGGGATCAAAACTACTTCAGTCTCAACTGCAGAGACTGCAGGTGAAGGGCCCATGGGGGACCAGCTTCTCCAACGACAGGTGACCGATGACGACCTGCCATTACTGAGCTGGCTGTTCCTACCGAGACAGAAACAGCTGTGCCGCCTTCCTGACCCTGCTGGTCAGCATGCCCAGGTACTTTATCCTCTGCTTGGGGTTGAGATCCCAAGATCGCAGCAAAACTCGAGGAGCTGATCCCTGTCCTGTAGCAACTGCGAGCAGGAGGTCACCAGGACCAGCCAATCATCGAGATACCTCAACAGACGTATCCTGTGCGAATGGGCCAAGCTGACACCAGAGTGAACACTATCGTGAACACCTGGGGAGCGGTCGAGAGCCTGAAACAGAGTGCTGTGAATTGGAAGACCGTCTCCCCGAGGATAAAGCAAAGGTACTTGCGAGAGGACGGATGAATGGGTATTTGAAAATACGCGTCCTTCAAGTCCACCGTAAGCATGAAGTCATTCCCCCTGATGGAGGTGAGCACAGATCACGCAGTCTCCATCGTGAACCAAGTCTGGCGAATGAAACGGTTCAGGAGAGAGAGGTCTATGACCGGTCTCCAACCCCGCGAGGCTTTCTCAACGAGAAAGATCCGGCTGTAAAAGCCTGAGGACTGATCCGACATGAGTTCTACAACACCCTTGCTCAGCATGGCCTGCACTTCTTGCATTAGTGCGATGTCCTTTGAAGATCCAGGAACGTAAGTGCAGAGATGGACCGGTGTGATAGTGAGGGGTGGCCGAGACTCGAAGGGTAGTAGATATCCCTCCCGAAGGACATCCACTATCCAGGTCTCGGCTCTGTATCGCTGCCATGTTGCCCAATGGCTTGACAGGCAACCCCCCTTCAGCAGCAGTTGGGGGGAACGCCGGCCCCCCCATTGTTTCCCCGTCTTCTTCCCCTTGCCTCCTTCACCAGACTGGAAAGTGGGCTGAAAGGGGCGTGACTGCCCACCCTTTCCAGAGGAAGAAGAAGGCTGGGTGTTCCTGCGGGGTTCCTTCGAAGTCTGGGACTTCTTAGGGGCAGAGAAAGTGC
The DNA here is from genome assembly GCF_040412425.1 of Macrobrachium rosenbergii. Classification (NCBI taxonomy): domain Eukaryota; kingdom Metazoa; phylum Arthropoda; class Malacostraca; order Decapoda; family Palaemonidae; genus Macrobrachium; species Macrobrachium rosenbergii. Next base: position 41,952,749 of record NC_089788.1, read on the forward strand.
TAGCCTGGCCCGAAGGATGGGCCCCAGTAGAACGCAAAGACCTGGAGGTCTTAGCCACTGCCTGGTGGACAAGGCGGTCACTGTCATCAACCTGACACTTATCCACTGCAGCATCTACCAACTCTCTAGGGAAGAGAGAGGCTGAACCCAACAACAGTCCATTCTGCTGGGCCATTGCCGACTCGGGTCCCACAGACCTGTCGTAGAGAGAGAGAACAGCATCTCTTCCCTTGAGAACCAGGTGACCCACAGGTTTGCCATTTGGTGGGTGAGGTAGAAGATGGCTCTACATCCAGACTGGCACAGTCTCCTGAAAGCGGAGTCCTCCCTGGGTATGATGGCGCCCAAGGAGGCAGCCAATTTGGATGCTGTGAAAGACCACAGATCCAGCCAGGAGACTGCCTGGAGAGCCACCATGGTGGTGGCTTCCATGGTTGCTGCCTCTTGCTGCGAAAGGGAGATACCCTCTGCAGTAAGTTGCTGCAACAAGAGACCTGGGCCTAGACGGACCAGGTCCGGATCAACCTGCTTAGGCGGCAATGCCCCTTCTGAGGGCGTGTAGAATTGCTTCTGTTGAGGCAGAGGAAAGGGAAGCAACTTGTCTGAGTGGTTCGAACGAAGCAAATTGTCTTGCCCACACGCAAGCGTGGACCATGGCAGCCCCACCGAAACCTTGGGTTCCTTCTTCAGACCCCAGCGGGATTCGAGGTGCAAAGGATGATCCACAGACGAGGCCGTGGTCCCTTTCCCGAGGTCGTTGTGCTGATGAATCAGCGCAATAACCTCTGCAAAGGTCCTCTGTATCTCAGGGGTGTCCATGTCCTGGGGAAGAGGACCCTCCAGTCCTTCCAGGGCGTGGTCCTCCCGACCTACTCTCCCGGCAGGAGGGGGAACCTCTGCAGACCCCTGGGATCCTTCCTGCACTACGCGGGAGTACAATCTGGTCGATACGAGAACTGAGCCAGGAGCGTAAGCCTTTGTAGTCGAACTCCGGGGAGACAACTCACCAGAGTTCCTCCTGTCCGACTTGTACCTCCTAGGGAAGCCCAGGAGGTTGAGGGGGCAGGTGAGGAGGATTGAGCACCCCCGCCGGTCTTGCTGGCGGAACCGGCAGGAGCAGCGGGCTGAGAGCAGTCAACAACCCGTGGTAATGACAGCAACTTGGGTTGAGGAGAACATTTTCGCTTTGGCAAAGTGTTGTCCCGGGAGAGCGGAGCGGTCTACGCGAGACTAGCTGGGTGCTCGACTCCACCGAGCCAGGCTGGCCATGCGAACGTAGCCGGGGACTGGGCGGAGTCGAACATGTGGCTGACTGGCGAGAACTTGCGCTGTCCTATAGACAGGCCCCAGTCTTCTTCAAGGCCGAAACCTCGCGAGACAGCTGAGCAGGGGGACCTCTTCTCTGTCTCACCAGGTGTTCGGACTCGAGAGGCCGAAGCACCTTCTCGGGAACCATGCTTAGCACTCGTGGAAGTGCTAGCAGGAAGAGCAAAGACACCTGCATGTCCAGGCTCTTTCTCTCGTCCTGTGCCCATGTCGGTATGGAGGGAGGTCTCTCCAGTGCCAGTCTGGGGTACCCGAGTCTCCTTAGAGACCCTGGTACTTGGTGCAGCTTGCGAACGAGTGTCTCACACAGTGCCAGTCTTAGAAGTGGATTTTTTTGGCACGGTAATGGGAGTGCAAACTGAGGTTTGCATGCCGTCGGCTCCCGAGATGACTGACCCGGGGGTCAACAAATCAGTTCTCTGGCCCACGGGCTGGGAAGAGCTGACGAGAGATCCCACTGCCTTCCCTGTGGAAGGAGGCAGTCCCTTAGAAGCCCCAGGGCAATACTTCTTAGAGGGGGGAGAGACAGCCTTCTTCTTCCTCAGCCAATGAGCCTCGGAAGAAGAGGAAGATATAGCAGACGACAATGAAGACGAAGATGATGAAGACGACAACACCTTCTGAGACCTCTTCCTCAACTTCATCATCTTCTTCAGGGCGGCGGTCAGGTCCCCCATCCAGGAGGGTGGAGCACAAGATGCAGGAGCAGCCAGTGGGGCAGGGAAGCAGGAGCAACCAGGGCAGCAGAGACGTCAACAATCAGACCAGCAGCAACCGGGGCAGGCGGAGCAGCATGGGAGCCAAGGAATCCAGGAGTCGAGACATGGGTGGTCAGCACAGGTGGAGCAGGAACAGGAGCCAGGCTGAGCCGAGAGCCAGGTAAGCCAGGAGCCGGAACTGGAGTGGGGTACAAGCGTAGGTCGGCAACAGCAGGAACAGCCAGAGCAGGAACCGTGATGTAGGAAACAGATGAGGTTACCATACTGGAGGGGCCTGGCAGGGATAGCGGGGCCAGAAACCCAGTTGGCAGTGGCATGGCATGGAGAGAGGCATGCGAGGCTGATACCTGGGTACCCAGGTGCGAGGCGACAGTCACCGACAATTTAGCGAAGGAAGACATGGTGACTCTAGACGTGGTGGCAGTAGCCGCAGCGTGGGTGACTACTGGATTGCCATTCAGATGGGAAAGCAAGCCTTCCAATGACGGGACGCCAGGTAGACCCAGGTGATGTCAGGTAGAAGTAAGGTCTGGAGCCTGCCCACCGAAACAAGTCTACATCCAAACATGAAGACAAAGTTGGGTCAAAGGAGGGAGTATCTACTAGCTCCAGGGAAAATATTGCCCCCCGGAGCAAGGAAAGGCCCCCGAGAGGATGTCCTGATCATCCGCTCCCACACCCGACGAAGTGAGTGAAGACGACAAGGGGGAGTCCTCACCCGAAGGAGAAGCAGCAAGAAGGGGAAGCTTGCCGGGAGGGAGAAACAATCCCGACGAGTTAGCCACCAAGGGAGTCATCGGGGTGTATAATCTTCAGATGATGCCTTGGTGGGCTTCCTTTGATACTGTCTCCCCCACCTCAAATTTCACCCATTGCTCTACAGACCGGGAACAGCACTCCGAAAAGGTGAAGTACTTGAACACATACACCCCCTGCAAAGGAGCAAAGGGCATGTGGGTCCATGTCAATATCAGATCGAAAGCTATTACACTTGCTGGGGGAAGGAGGGCTTACGAGATTTATCAAAGACTTTCATACTAGTAAACAAAAAGAAAAAAATCCCACCTGGGAAAATCAGCTCTACGGAAGTCAGGGCATACAGCGAAGAAATATGTCCACACCCAATGACGGCCTAAAGCAATTTGGAATGTTTACATCTGGGCAGGCGGGGCTCGCCTCCCGGACGGTAGTTAACTGCCTAACCATCTTGTTCAAAAGTTCAACGGCCGTTTCCAGCTTCGCTGAAAGTACAGTAAAGACCCCATATTCGCAGGGGATGCGTACTGCACCCCACCCCCCAGAATAGCTAAAATCCGCGAATACTTAAAACCCCTCTAAAAACACTTAGAACTGCCTATTTTGATAGTTTAAACACAAAAAAAAACTAAAAATGCTTACACCTGAGTATTTTAACAGTTTTATCACAAAAAGTGCATTTAGTCATGAAAATATGAAAATACAGTAATTAGTGAATATCTCTCAGTGAAAAATACAGCGACTGGGCGAATTTTTCGCAAATAACGGGTAGATATATTCCACAGAGAAATCCATGAATATGTCAGTCCATGAATAGTGAGACCGCGAATATGGGGGGGGGGTGTTTACTGTAATTCCTAATGTAAACGACCGACGGTTGGTATATCGTGTCGGAACAAATAATGGGTAATTCACCAAATCCTCAAGAAAAGCGAAGAAAAAACCTCAAATTCAACCACCAAATCATTCAATGTTGATGGTAAAGCCAGCAGAAAAGTAGTGATGATCACTGTTACATTGTACCTATTGTTCCCCGACAAAAGGCGGGGTAGTTACCGTACCTACACTGTAAACAAATGAATCGCTACTGTGAATTTCAAATTTTTAACTGCCGCATGAGTGGAAAGTATAGCTATGCAATTACCTGGTAAGTTACATATGTGAAACTTCCCAAATAATGGCTTAAGAGGACTATCAATGCACATCATATGATGATCCTTATTTCATGCCAAGATATTCTGTGGGGAAAATGTCCAAATCACTTGAGTGGGCCACAAATGACTATATGGCAACACTCAAACCTTCAGCTCAAGATATGAGGGAGAATAGTGGGACTTGAGATTTCAGGGGGGAATGTACTGTACTAAATCTCCCAGTCCCAGCACATCTCACATATACAGTATTTGCCTATAAATATGCTCAGGGATGGTTGCTGGTTTTAGTTGTCTTTTGCAGTGGTATGTCAGCTGCAATACGACAAATTTTGGAAGTAATTTTTATTTTTCTAATATACAAACCTGAGGTCTTTACTTAGGAATTACCTTCAGCACAAGCTGGAGCAGGCTATTCTACACAACAATGTTGTTCAGTACAGGCAGTCCCCGATTATTGGCAGGGTTCTGTTCCCGACAGCGTGACGATAACTGAAAACCGCAGACAACTGAAAATCGGCAATAATAGCGCCAATCCTTGGTTATCGGCACTGATAACCAGGGATCAGCGCCACCAACAACCGAGGATCAGCGCTGATAACCGATCGGAGTTGAAAATCCAGTTATCGTTGTCGCTAGACAAGTGCCATAAAACCAGATCGCTGATAACCAGGGACTGCCTGTAGTTGAACTACCGGTGGGAGGGGTGACGGGTACCCTCACCACCTCCCTTCGCTGAGTTATGTATCCACTTGCCTAATAGCCCAAGTATCAGAATGAGGGGTGGCTAGAGGTGGGCAATGTATGAGGTGGGCAATTTATGTAAAGACCTCAGGTTTGTAAGTTAGGAAAAATACAAATTACTTCCAAAATTTGTCATTTATTCCTACACGAATACAAACCATCGGTCTTTACATACGAAGACTTACTGATTGATGGGAAGATCTGAGTAAGCTTCATAACTGACTGGAGGTTTGCCTCACCTAGGACTTTTCTTGGTTGTACAATGTCGAGTAAAGGAAGTATTCCCATGCCTCTGATCAGGGGGACAACTATGTGCTCGACTGTCAGATTTCCGGCTTTTTGAAGTAATGGGTTTGGAAGCAACATTGTTTCGAAAAAGGCTTGGACAAACACCATGTAGGAGATAATAAAGCTAAAAATAAGCAACGAGTTAGTTTTACTGCCAATCCCTCTCTCCCCTTGCTACAGAGAAGGCAGGACTTGCTTCTGTTAGATCATATCAATGTAAAAAATAGAAAGGCTGATTACTCACCTGTATCTGTCCCTGTCCAGCACATGATGGCTTGAAAACCTATCCTCTGCTGGCCAGAAGAGGAGAGGTATGAGAAAGGGAAAGGAAGGGGGGCCAGTCAAACACACACTCACTTTCACTTCTATAACCGTATATCTTAAGACCAGATGCTACCTGTCCCACTAGGGGAACTGGATGAGTACACAAAATTGTTGAGCAGCCACCACAGGACACAAGGAAAAGGTTTCCAAGGACCTATGGGCAGTGTCTTTGCTACGAATTCTGGGACAAATTCGAACGCAACAGATCCCTATCCCCTCGAGTGTTTAACATTACAAGAAAGACCATGGAGTTTACCTACTCTCTTCACCAATGCCTGGGCAAGCAGAAATACAGTTTTGAGGCAAGAGCCCTGTCTGGCAACTCTCGTAGAGGCTCGTAAGGTGCACAAGTTAGGCTCTGACGAGAGTCACATCCCACTCCGGGAGCCTGAGTTCCCTGGGAGGGCAAGACTTTTCAAAGCGTCTCATCAGCATGGAGATCTCCCATTCGAAAGAGTGATCTATGTTCTTTAGACTTAGGACTAGGCCCAGGGTGGCTCTGTAGCCCTTAACTGCTGAAAGAGAGAGATGCTTTTCTCGGTGAAGGAAGACGAGAAAGTCTACTACCTGCTGAACAGTAGCTCAGACCGGAGAGAAACCCCTTCCACAACACTAACCACAGAAGACGGCCCATTTCCCCTGACAGACGTCTGCAGAGGATATCCAAAGCTATCCAGACATCTCTGATGCTGCTCGGTGAGAAAAGCCTCTTGCTCGCAGGAGATGCTGGATAGTCTCCAACTGTGAGGGATAGGGACTCTACAGACTGGTGGAACTTCTCTACATGGGGTTGGCAAGGGAGGTTGTGCCAGGGAGGAATTTCTCTCAGTGCCTCAGATAGCAAAGCTGGCAGATCCAGGTATCATTCAGCATGTGACCATTTGGAAGCCACCAGGGTCATTCTGAGAGTATTGGTTATCATTACCGTGTTGATCACCTGACGAATAAGACAGAGCGGAGGAAAAGAGTATATGTTGAGGTTGTCCCAAGGTTGCTGAAAGGCATCTTCTGCTGCAGCCCAGACCCAAGGGTCTGGGAAGATGGAGAAGAACACCAGCAACTTCTTGTTGTGCCGGGTTGCAAAGAGACCTATCACTGGATGTCCCCAAAGGTCGAACATTCTCTCCATGACGTCTGGGTGCAGGGACTATTCTGTCCCTATAACTTGACCCTGACGGCTGAGTTTGTCTGCAAATACATTCCTCTTGCCTGGGATGTACCTGGCTGACAACTCCACTATGTGTGCGATACTGCCCATTCTGCACTTGCACCATCAACTGATGAAGCTGAAAAGACACTATAGTACATTCTCATCAGCCCTTACGACGCTCCTGATTGGCTAGTGGTAGACCAATCACAGCGCTGGAAAATGGCCAGTGTGCAGTCTCTCTCAAAGCTCAGGAGAGTGAACATCTCTGCTCCGAGACCTGCGGAACATGTCTTTCAAGTTATAATTTTCATTAAACCTCAATTTTACCCAAAGAATAGTAGTTTCCCAATTTCATCACTAAACATGTCAAACCAATGGTTGTAGGATTATGATTATAATGATTTATGAAATATTTACTTCAATAAACTTAATGGTCGGATATTTGGTAGTGAAATAAACAAGAAATTTTTAAAGATAAAATGTATTCTTTCATTCCTTACATGGCATCGCAGTGCATTCATCATTTATCGTCTTGTGTCTCATAAAATTTCGTAGCTTAAATGTCATGGATGGCAATGCTACCTAAAAAGTATAGGTAGGGCTATCAATCAATATGAAAATAACAAACATAGCGATTAAGAATGTTAAAATGTTTGGGGATGCACGTAAGAATATAGCCTATCCCAGGCAACCAGCCAGCTCCTTACACATTCCTTACTTCTAGAGGAATCTCTTGCTTTCGCTTGTTGTTATTTGGGACCACACTTGAATGACGCTTGTATGACAGACCTTGCATTCTAGTTCAATAAACGAGCCTAGGATTATGTAATGACTCGTCTATGGCCGTCTGCAGTCAGCTACACTACTAATATTGTGAGCCTCCTCGCCCCCTACAAAAAAGTTACATACACATACCATACTTTTCTATGTATCTACATATGTATGTAGTCTATAATTACTCATTTTAATTGTTTTCCGTATCGCGGCCCCTGATAGGGTGCTACCGTAGGCCTACTGTCAAGCAGCTGATCGTACCCGTGTAGAGAAGTTGCCTCTTTATTCGGACAGCCATAGACAAGTCATTACATAATTCTAGGCTCGTTTATTGAACTAGAATGCAAGATCTGACATACAAGTGTCATTCAAGTATGGTTCCAAATAACAACGAGCGAAAGCAAGAGATTCCTCTAGAAGTAAGGAATGTGTAAGGAGCTGGCTGGTTGCCTGGGATAGGCTATAGTCTGCGTGCATCCCCGCACATTTCAATATTCTTAATCGCTTGTTGTTATTTTCATATTGATTGATAGCCCTACCTATAGGAGGTTTTTAGGTAGCATTGCCATCCATGACATTTAAGCTACGAAATTTTTATGAGACACAAGATGATAAATGATGAATGCACTGCGATGCCATGTATGGAATGAAAGAATACATTTTATCTTTAAAAATTTCTTGTTTATTTCACTACCAAATATCTTACCATTAAGCTGAAGTGAATAATTCATATATCATTATAACCCTTCAACCATTGGCTTGACATGTTTAGTGATGAAATTGGGAAACACTACTATTCTTTGGGTAAAACTGAGGTTTAATGAAAGTTATAACTTTTGAAAGACATGTTCCTCAGGCCTCAGAGCAGAGATGTTCACTCTCCTGAGCTTTGAGAGAGACTGCACACTGGCCATTTTCCAGCGCTGTGACTGGCTGACCACTAGCCAATCAGGAGCGTCATAAGGGACGGCGCTAGGCACCAAATGCACGGCTGATGTGAATGTACTATAGTCCCCCTTGCTTGTTGGCGTATGCCACTACCGTGGTATTGTCACTCATCAGTACCACAGAGTGCCCCATCACCAATCCTGGAAATCTTGGAGAGCTAAGAATGCTGCCTTGAGTTCCAGGATGTTGATGTAGAAGTGCCTGTCATTCTGATTCCACTCCCCCAAGGTTGGTAACTCCTCCAGGTGTGCGCCCCATACCTCCCTTGAAGTGTCAGAAAACAGAAGCATCTTGGGAGGAAGAGTGTGAAGCTGAACTCCTATTACACAGTTCCTGTCATCTAGCCACTAGGCTAAGTCCTGTCTCACTTCTCCCAAGAGAGGGATAGGAAGGGATGGAGGGTCCCTTGCTTGAGAGCAGGACTCCTTTATTCTCCACTGAAGGGAATGAAGCTGAATCCGCCCATGAGAGACCAGCTTCTCCAAAGATGACAGGTGACCGAGAATGACTTGCAACATCCCAGCTGGTTGTTCCTGTTGGGACAGAAACGATTGCACTGCCTCCATGAACCTGCTGATACGGGAGTCTGAGGGAAAGACTCTCACTGCTGCCCTATCTATCAGCATGCCCAGGTATGTTATCCTTTGCTTGGGTATGAGGTCTGACTTCTAGAGATTTATCACAATGCCTAGGCTACAACAAAACTTGAGAAGGTGATCTCTGTCACGGAGCAACTTCAAATGGCAGTTCGCCAGGACTAGCCAATTGCTGAGATACCTCAGAAGACGTATCCCATTTGAATGGGCCCAAGTTGACATAAGGGTGAATGCTCACGTGAACTCCTGGGGAGTGGTCGAAAGCCTGAAACAAAGTGCCCTGAATTGGTACACCGTCCTGTTGAGGATAAAGCAGAGGTACTTGCGGGAGGACTGATGGATGGGTATTTGGAAATACCCATCCTGCAGATCCACTGTAAGCATGAAGTTGGACTCCCTGATGGCCACAAGCACTGACTGTGTCATTTCTATCTTGAACAGAGTCTGGCGAATGAATTGGTTCAAGGCAGATAGATCTATGATTGGACTCCATTCCCCTGATGCTTTCTCTGCGAGAAAGATCCTGCTCTAAAAGCCAGGAGACTGATCAGTCATGACTTTCACAGCACCCTTCTTCAGCACTGCCTTTACCTCGTCCCGAAGAAAACGAAGTCCTTCGGCGAGCCGGGAATGTACGTCTGTAGATGAACCAGAAGGCTGGTGAGAGGTGGAGGAAACTCGAAGGGAAGTAAATACTGTAGCCCACCTGAAGGACATTCACTACCCAGGTCTCCGCTCTGTGTCTCTGCCATGTCGCCCAATGGCTCGACAGGCATCCCCCAACCAGTGGCAGCATGTGGAGGGGAATGCCGCCCCTAGCATCCTCTTCCCTTCTTCTTTCCCTTACCTCCTCTACCTGGCTGGGCAGAGAACCAAAAGGGATGCTTGTTTGCACCCTTCCTAACAGGGGCAGAAGAAGGCTGGGTGTTCCTACGAGGGACTATAGGATTCTGGGGTTTCCTAGGACCTGTAGAGAAAGGGCCAGCCTGACCGGAAGGTCATGCTGCAGTGGCATGCAAAGGCCAGGAGGTCTTTATCACTGCACGGCAGACAAGACGGTCACTGTCATCCTCTCTCGGACGATCCACTTCTTCCTATCGAAGAGAGAAGTGCAACCCAGCAATGGTCCATTCCTCAGGGTCAAGACTGACTCAGTACCAACAAACTTGGAGACTCGGGAGAGAACTGCAGGTTAGCTGTCTGGTGGGCTAGGTAGGTGATAGTCCTACCTCCAGACAGGAACAGTCTGTTAAGGTTAGCTAAATCGTTGGTGTGTGATGAAGAGGAAGTGATAACCTTGGCTACGGTGGTGGACCAATGGTCCAGCAAAGGGACTGCTTAAACGCTGCCATGGCAGTTTCCAAGGTCGCTGACTCCTGATGCGAGAGAGAGATGCCCTTCACACGGAGCTGCTCCAAAGTCAGACCTGGACTGAGATGAACCAAGTCTGGGTCAACCTGTGCTGTTAGAACTGACCTCTCTGAAGACTTGTAGAATTTCTTCTGATGAGGAAGAGAGGGAGATAGCAGCTTGAACGACCAGCGACCAACTCCAGCAAGCTTCGACCTTTGGCAAATCAATAGAAGGTGAGGATTCCTTGCGGGCTCCGACCAGTGCTTCGAGGGCCGAAGGAACAACCTCATCGGCAGCCAAAGTCTCTTCCCTGAGATTGTTGTACTGACGAATCAGTTTGACAATCTCAAAGTAGGACCTCTGCAGCTCAGGGGTGTCTGTGTCCTTGGGGAGAGGACCTTCCAGCCCTTCCAAGTCACGGTCCTCTCGAGCTGCTCTCTCTGCAATAACAGACCCTCCTCAGAACCCCCACATCCCGCCTCTGACATCTGTGCATATGTCTGTTCTGGTCTAAGACGGGGGTACAAAGGGCTGCGATCCAAATCCTGATTGCCAACCCAAGTCCTGTGTCTTCTGGTATACCCTCAGGGTTGAAGAGGTATCTTGCTGGAGGCCGGAAGGAAGCAGAGGGGTGAACGATTGTCAACCCGTGGTGCATGCTCACTCTCCCCTCCTTGTGGGCATGCACCTGGTCTGGTCTGTGGACCGTGAATGCATACTGTACCTTCCTTGAACCTGGAAGAACCTTCAAGTGGCGGGTTGGGGAGTCACATATGCGGATTGTCCGAGGCACAGGAGTATGCAACGGATGATGTTGCTACACGGGGGTCCATGATGGGGGATGAGCTTCCAGGACAAATCCTTTGAGCCCCATGCAGCAGAAAGTTCTTTACCAAACTTAGGAGACATTGGTTGCCTGGTGTCTGTGCCTTGGATGTCGGTGGATGTGGGGGATCCACGTACACAGACTTGACTTATGGAAGCTGCGTTTTGGCTGACCCATGCGCATCCTGCTTCCGCGCCTCAGATATCTGGGGAGACCCGAGATGCGGTTTCCTTGTCTGGGGACAAGGAAAGCTGTAGAGAGATCTCTATGCTTCTTCCTTAGAAGAAGTCATGCTGTGAGAGGGCCAACAAGCCTTCTTACAGTCGAGAGAAGCAGCCTTTTCCTTCCTCGGGTCTGTCCGCATAATGGGACCCTTGGAGGGAGAAGGGGAGGAGATGAAGAACACACTGATGATGACGACGAAGGCAAACGGGGTCTCTTCTTTGATGTCCTCTTCTGGTCACGCTTGTACCTCTTTAACAACTCACCCAGAAGATCCTTGGCATCTAAGAGACATCAGAGGGAGCATAGATGTTGATAGGACCGGATGAATAACTGAAGGCTCCTGGACTGTAGTCGTGGTTCCCTTGGTTCCCGTAACTGAAACCATAGTTCCAGTCACTGATGCTGTAGAGATAGGTGTGGCAGATAGGAGGCACCAAGGTGCACAACCAAGCCCCACACCAATGACTCCCCTGGAAGACCTAGGGAGGGCCAGAGGTTTCTAAGCTCTTGAAATGTCTTCCTGATCTCTCCCAGACCTGCAAAAGGCATGTTAGTAGGGCTGCCTCCTTTTTCCCAGGGGCAGACTGCTCTCCTGCTGACCAAAAGGAGGAAGTCCTTGAGAGATTGTGATCGGCCTCCGCCCTCCTCTGAGAATCACTCATTGCTGAAGCAACAGGGAAAGGGGGGGGGGATGAGTGACCTCTCCCCTAAAGGAGGTAGCAGCAATATGGAGTTGCATGGGAAGAGACAAGGAGCGGCACCCTTGGAGGAGAATACAGTACCCATCCGAGGACAGGTGGGCAGCCTTCATGGATTTTCTCTTTCCAGCAGACCGCATCCACTGCTAACTGTGTGAGGGTCTACATCGATGGATGAAAGGAAGCAGTTACATTACTGCTTCCCCACACCAGGGCAAAGGTGGGGTTTAGGCTTGAATAATTCCTAGGTTTGCATATTTCAAAATAAAACACTGAGAAAATAAGCACAGATATATATCACACAAGACGACACAAAGAAAGAAAAAACCAGGATGAAGTGCAAGAGAACAGCCAGCAAACATTCATGTAGTGGACGGCAAGAAATGCGCCCGCTCCAGACAAAGGCTATAAGGCAAGTGGGTGTGTCACTCAGCGAAGGGAGGTGGTGGTGGTACGTCTAGCTCCTCCCATTTGTAGTTCAACTACTGAACAACCTTGTTGTGCAGAATAGCCTGCTCCAGCTTGCGCTGAAGTAATGCCTATGGCGGACATCGTAACCTCCAGGGCAGCTGGCAGGAACACAATGGAAGTGGCCCCAGGCACGACCACCAGGAAAAGCAGCAGACATGATCAGGACAGCCGATGCAGGAGCTATGACAGCGGTTCGGAAGGCAGGAGCTACTGCAATGGCCAGGAACATCACATGAAAGTTACCAGCAGCAATAGGAACAATCAGGACGGCTGCGGCAGGAGACCAGGAAGAGCTGCCCAGAGACTGTTGTCGAGTTAACAGGAGCGTAACACAGGAAACAGCAGGAGCCGATGGACTACAGATATGCCAGAGGCATGCCACAGCATACATGAAGGCCAGCAATGACAGTGATCAATCCACATCAGTGGGAACAGAGTCGGAACGATCCCGACATGGAATTATGTTATCCAGCCAGGTATTGTGGTTGATCCCGAAGCAACACTAATGAACGCTGGGACTCCTCATGCGAGATATCTCCTGAGATATCCCATGAGATATCCAGTCAACTACTGCTGTGTCTGTGATGCTCACTGTCAACCTGAAAGAAAAAGCAAAGATGATTAGAGAGGGAAACTCCTCTTGCTATGAAGGGAATTGCCCTACGCAGCGAGAGGAGGTACCCAAGAAGAGGTCGCCGACGCCCGCCCCCCTCACGGTCTTCGCCCGACGAGTGAGCAAAGAGGGCAAAGGAGAGAGATCTCTACCGAAGGAGAGAAAGGAAGAGCTACGGGGAGAGAAAAGGACAGAGGGGAGGCCACCAAGGGCGCCATGGAAGTGTAACAAACAGACGATGCCCGCAACCTCCCACCTGCCCCGCAACTCTATGAGCACAGGCGGCAAAAACAACACTCAGCAAATGTAGGAAGGAAGTAGTCATGCCCTTGTACAAGGAGGAAGGAAGCCCAAGAAGGGAAGCGAACTCTTACGTCCCAATCAATGTAGGGGAGCGAAGATATGTCCCAATCTAATATTTCTGATTGTACAGGGGAATGCCTTCAGTATCTAAATAAAGGGCTACTGGAGAGAAGCATTGCCACTCGGTTATGCTCCTTTAAATATGCCCTTGGCTGTCAACCCAAGACACAGTGCAGGGGAACGACGGCTATGCAAGATTATCACAAATTGTGGGTTTGTAATAATAAATATCAAACACACGTAATATATACACAAAAATATATTAAGATCCCATCGGGATAATAAGAGCTTAATGGCAGTCAGGCAAGGAGATCCGAAACCATGTCTGCAAAGCATGATGGCCGAAAGCAAACTGGAATGTATTCCCGCCTACCTGGCGGCAGTTAGTGCCTAACCACCTTGCTCAAGAGTTTAAAGGCCATTTCCAGCCTGCACTGAAAGTAATTCTTAATGTAAAGGACCAAGGGTTTGTATAACGTGTCGGAACAATGATATGTTTTGTATGCTGGCCATCCTGGAATGCTATCATGCATGCACAGTGTTATATGGGAACTTTGGGTAAAAAGTGGAGTTTCCTTCACCTGGGGTCTAGGGGGCTGGCCCCCTGGTTAAGTAACATGGCCCACTAGGTTAGGTTAGGTTAGGGTATGTTAGGTTAGTATAGTTCCGTTTTTAATAGGTTTCCTTAGTCAATCCCTTCTTACACATATGGCTTCCTAATGACTTGTGCAAGTGCAGAACCATTCCATAACAACAACATGGCAATCTGGTCTTTCTCCCAGAGATTCCCCCAACCCAAAACCCGCATTCTCAAAGGGACCCCAACCATGTTAGGTAAAGATATGAGGTAATAATAATTGACTGACAACAAGCAACACCACCGCCTTCATCACCAACACTAAAAGTATAGGAAAAATCCATTTCCAAGGTAAGAGTCCGTGCAGAGCAGTTCTATAGTTTTACCTGATTATCAAATACATGGGGCTGAGGAAATTGAAAAAAAAAAAAAAGGCAAATCGGTCAAAACGACACATCAAGGTTATGAGATCGCCTACGAAATCGGAAATAACTTGGTACTATGGTATTACCCAAATCTTTTATATCTAGGCTCCCAGCAAATAGGCCTGACAATACCCGACTGTCAACGTCAAAATCACATGATCCTTACTGGAGCACTGGTGAGCGATGCTGCATGCGTAGTAACAAATAAAGCGACAGACAGCACCAACAGACACTTATCCATGGCTTTTGGGACACGTAATTGTCAGCTATGAGTTAATGGATTATGTTCCTTGATTGTATTTATGTCAATACTGCACCAGAAACCAAAGGAACTTGAAACACTCGTCGTTGATCCGTGCCTACATGCAACTGAAGGAGGCCAGTGGAGTGACTGAATAACGTCGTGACTAGTTGCGTCAGAACGTCGGTCGCTGGTCCCATTGTTTACGAAAACATCAGGCGGAAGCTGATCTTGCGGATGTTGGGAGTCACACACGAACGCTCGTCTCTCACGACAAGGAAGAAATTCACTTATTCACATTCGGTAGTGTTTGTCCTAATACTGCTTCCGCATGCAAGTACGCAGAACACGGCTCCATTTGGTAATGACAAGATGAACTACATGACTCAAATTCAGTAATATGTATCGAAACACATACCTAGTTGTTTTGCAACTTAATTAAGGCCCTTTTTTATTGAGACGGTTTCATTTTCAATCTAATCTTGCATAAATTAAGCCTGGTTACGCTGGCACCTATTTACTCTCAGCTTCGTTTATTCTAACCAGTTATTCTCCCTCCTCCCTCACCTCCCCCTCTACACACACACACACGCTTACGTACACAAATCCATAAGCATACGTGCATACATTTAAATAAGCTACATTTACAGTATGTTATATTTTAGGTGTCAGCTTCATTGAAAAGCTAAATGGTTTTATTTTATTAACATTTTAAGAGTAAAATAACAAAAACAGATTACACACATATATATATATATATATATATATATATATATATATATATATATATATATATATATATATATATATATATATATATATATATACAGTATATATATATATATTATTAGCTCTTTGTTGGGAAGTCGGTAGAGCTGTGGACTGTTACTCGATGGGCCGGAGTTCAATTCCCCGGCCGGCTGATGAAGAGGTAGAGGAATTTATTTCTGGTGATAGGAATTCATTTCTCACTATAATGTGGTTCGGATTCCACAATAAGCTGTAGGTCCCGTTGCCAAGTAACCAATTGGTCCTTAGCCACGTAAAATAAGTCTAATCCTTCGGGCCAGCCCTCTCTAGGAGAGCTGTTAATCAGCTCAGTGGTCTGGTAAAACTAAGGCTTACTTAACTTTGTAAGGGCATCAAATTGCCTCTCCTTTCTTGTGTTTCTTTCTTCATACATACATTAATCCGTCATAGATGTTACCTGTTGATATTTCAGATTCTTTATGTATCTCATTCTATGCATTATTGTACGACCTGTCCGCCGATAAATATACTTGCCTTTTGCATGCCTTGTAACGCATTTCTTTCTCCAAGGCGAATTTAATATAGGGTGCAGTTCGTTGATGAACTGCAAAAAGGATTCGGCATTGTGTTCATGTCGGAATAAAACGAAGGTATCGTCGACGTATCTCCGATAAAACAAAGGCAAAAAACTAGGGGACAGTCCTCCAAAAGGCGCTCCTCCAGGGAGGACATGAAGATATTAGCAAAGGTGGGACCAAGTGGGGAACCCATGGCCATCCCCTCGACCTGTTTATAAACACTACCATTGAAAATAAAAGCCGTGTCCAACACGGACAATAATAGTTGTTTAAAAAGACCTCGGGTAAAATTATGGAACCTGGTGTCATTATCAACAAAAATCTTATCTAAAATAATTTCTGTTGTCTCCCCCACAGGAACGTTAGTGAACAATGATTCTATGTCTTTTTCAGCCTTGAAAATGTGACGTGTCTTGAAACGTCGGCAATAAACATGTAAGAATGGAGGTCTTCGTTTCCCTTGTTCCCTGAGGATGTGTGTATATATATATATATATATATATATATATATATATATATATATATATATATATATATGTATATATACAAAGTGTTAAGTATACCTTAGTTTAACCAGACCACGGAGCTGATTAACAGCTCTCCTAGGGATGGCTCGAAGGATTAGATTTATTTTACATAGCTAAGAACCAATTGGTTACCTAGCAATGGGACCTACAGCTGATTGTGGAATCCGAACCACATTTTAGTGAGAAATGAATTTCTATCACCAGAAATAAATTCCTCTTATTCTTCATTGGTCGGTAGGAGATTCAAACTTGCGGCCAGCAGAGTGCTAGCTGAGAACGGAACCCGCTCGCCCAACGAGGAACTATATATATATATATATATATATATATATATATATATATATATATATATATATATATATATATATATATATATATATAATATATATATATATATATATATATATAAATATATATATATATATATATATATATATATATATATATATATATATATATATATATATATATATATATATATATATATATATATATAATAACACGTCAGTCTGTGTTTGTATCAGATCGCTCATAAAATGAATTATGTATTTTAATACTAAAAATCTAGCAAACCTAACAGCGGCTGATGCGTTTGAATCCTGCGTCTTAAACAGCTAGAAATGGAACTCTCTGTGACTTTTAACAATGTTCCAAATCGCCTTGAAATACGAAACAGCTGAATTTTAGGACAGAATTCTGGTTAATAAAGTCCGGGATCTTTTGCATGATGACGGTCCGGTTTGGACTGTGCCCAGTGTGATTCATGGCGTTTCCTTTCTTGGAATTGTCAGTGATGCGGCAACTCTGATGTTTTGTTTCATGCCATTTTGCCAGTGCTTGATTATATATATGTACATGATATCGATATCGTTTACAAATTTTGTGTGTGAAGAATCCCAGTTTCATACGTAATCATTTCCTATCGGATTTTCGCTTTTGACCGAAGAGAAACATTACGTTGTTTCTTGACTATCCAGCGAATGAATCGTCTGGGGTGAGGGTATTTTGTTGTTGTTTTCGATTTGACATCCGTATTGATTCAGAGGCCACTATAATGTTTTCTTACTATGTATGTGAATTATTCTGATCTTATAACAACAATAAAACGTGCTGAGAAAAATGCGACCCATCAGTTACTTCAAAGAAAATTACTGTTAAGAAAACTAAAACAATTTCGAGCACTTGTCCAAACTTCCTTTGTTAAGAATGTACCTAAGTCTCATAAGGTACAAATGTTTTACGACTCTTTATAATTGTTAAACAAATCACTGAAAACAAAGGAGATATGAACTTGAGTTTTACGCATAAAACAAATAATGATAAAAAGATATTTTGATCCAGATGAACCGTGAAATCGAGGTCTTGGTTTTAAACAGGGCAAGTGAGAGATAGCTTCCACGAATGCCCTTTAAATAAGAATAGACCACGATCAGCTGATTCTGACTGCTACTTGACAGTTGACATTTCTAAGACATTAGGAGTATGACAAATCTCCACGCAGCTTTTGCAGCAAGTTCCGGAGATTGTAAGTCTTGAATTTATCATAACTGGATAAAAGTAATTTCTTTCAGTGCTCACTTGCAAGATAGTTATAACTTTAATTTATGCTTAGGATGCTTCTCGGTGTCAATAGTGACAACTAATTCGAAAATCATAAGTAAACTAAATTTTGCCCAGTGCTTGACAGGCGTCCCCTTCAGCGGCAACCCCCCCCCCCCCGCGCAATTCCCACAATTCTAAAGAATGTATACACAAGAGACTCCCGGTATGCCGAGCGTAGCCGTTTGGGTTACTGCGCAAAAGAAAGTCCTCTGGACTGGTGACCTTGCTTAGCTTACTGGCTAGTAACGTATGTAGGGACTAATAAGCACCCATGCGTGCACTCGTGAGCGTGTAGATACTATTACGTACGTAGGCTACACACACACACACACATTACACACACACACACATACACACACACACACACATATATATATATATATATATATATATATATATATATATATATATATATATATACATATATATATATATATATATACATATACACATATATATATATATATATATATATATATATATATATATATATATATATATATATATATATATATATATATATATGTGTGTGTGTGTGTGTGTGTGTACTGTATGTGTGTGTGTGTGTACGCAACAAAGCTGGGTTAGAGATGCACCTTACCTTAATCTATACAAACAGTAAATTTCAAACGAAGTAAAGGTTGCAATGTTGCCAATTTCGTACGTTGCTTTTGCCTTCAGAAAACATTTTGCAGGCGGCACTATATTCGTGTCTCCAGCCGTAGTTGCAACCAGCTGCTTAAATTATGCGGTATAATTTCGTAAGACTATCTTCTCCGTTACGTGAAGGATGAATAAAAATTAATGTTCTTTTTACCAATGGGAGTCACGAGGTTTTAACAAGTCGACCACAGACGCAACTTACACAAAGGCGTGATAGCTACGGTAACAAGAATATTGGCAAACTACTGTTTCTCGATTCAGCTGTTTATGTCATTACTTGCTGAATTGCTGGTGTTTCTGCTGAGCGGTAGTCATGAAACAGTAAGTGGTTGCTAATTAAAAGAAATAGTAATCAAATACTAGATAACTTATAAGTTTGGTAAGCTTGGTTGAATGTATGACGATTTGGATTTAGGCAGGCTTTGCACTTGTGCGTGTTTATACATACGCATACACATTGTGTTTATATTAACGCGATGTGTGTGCGTACGTGTGCACACTTCCTATACATTGCTCTCTCTCTCTCTAATACAAAAAAAAAAAAAAAAAAAACAATACCGAGGGAGAGAGAAGGCAAGCACGTGCACAGTAAGTGTGTAGTAACTGCCATACACGAAAAAAAAGTCACACTACTTTACTGTAATAGGTACAATACTGTACTGCACTGCATGGCTGTCATTAAAGATACTGTAACAGAGAGAGAGAGAGAGAGAGAGAGAGAGAGAGAGAGAGAGAGAGAGAGAGAGAGAACACTGTTAAGTGCGAAGTGCTTTGTAACTTAGTTAAAACTGGGGCACGAAGATGTTTATGATTTTTATTGCATGATTTTTGTGAATGTTACATCTCTAGTAAGCATACCCTGAAAGTAGGTAGAACTATAGCAATCGGTTATGTTTTCGTTAGGTTAAATTTTCCAGTATTGTACTGTATTATTTTTAGAAGCAACTAATCTTGTAGATATCTGAAACTGAATGAGTGAATTAATATCTTAAACTGAATGAAAATATTAAAATATTAGTAAGGATAGGCTATCAGTTGTTGCATATGGAGTTGCTGTTCCTTGTAAGCTAAGCGACTTGGTACAGGATACAGGATATGTAATGTGTTGCTGTATACCACTCTTTGTTATTTAGTAGGGTCGTTACTTTCTGGGAAGACCCGCAAGCTGTCCAGTGAAATGCCAGTATATATATATATATATATATATATATATATATATATATATATATATATATATATATATATATATATATATATATATATATATATATATATATATATATTATATATATATATATATATATATAATTTTTCTCACGTATCTCCACTCTTCCAATTAGCCAGCTAGGGATTTAATTAATTTTTCTAGATAAAATATCTCTTAGTTGAGTATAAGGGCCCCTGTAGTGGCAGGAAGAAGAATTATCGTTCATTCTAACCCCAGACAGCGCTCTTTCCACATTCCAGACTAGCCAGCAGGAAATGCCAAGACAATAGGCCTCCCTTTTCACACCCACCTGTTAAAGAACACTCCTGAATTTCCCGCCCCTCCACCCTCCTTGGGGTAGCGTTATTGGCGTAGGCTTTAGGGAGGTTATAATTAACAGAAACGTAGGCCACTCGAAGGGAAGGCTGCTAACTTAATCTTTAGGACCTTAGACTATAAGGCCTCTTTTCCCTTGACCTAGTTACTGGCTTCCGACTTGCTTCCAGATTCGCCTGGCTCACGCATGCACGAACACACGGCCCAGCACCCACGCAAACAAATGCCAGCCAAGGCAGAGACGAATTGGCTTTCTGTGAGGAACGGTCATCTGGCCCCCTCTCATCTTGGGTTGGCAATAGATGACTCTCAGTCTACAAGTTCAAAGGCTTACCTAGGAGTTCATAAATGCATGAGAAGGGATGTCTGAGTGGCAGTCTTTCACCAATACCTCTCCGTTCATTCTAGTGAAATTCTTTTCTTTACATCTCCAAGATTTTTGCCATTTCCATTCCCCTTCCTGCCTTCCCTTTGTTTGAAAAAACCCAGCCATTAATCAGCCCTTGACTTGCCTTGTGTTTCAGTAAAACACCAAGAACATTATCAAACTACTCCCTCCATAGTGTTAACTCGGGCTAATTAAAACTAATTACTCAGTTCCTCCATGGTGCATTGTTTAGTAATGAGGGAGAACTGATTTTGTATACAAGTGTATGCTAATTCTATAATTCTCTTCCAGGAGATCAAATATCCCCGTCCAGTTTTGCTAGCCTCTGCCTCAGATCCTCTTGAAAGGCTGCCATTATGATATTTCCAGCATTCCGTGGTCTGCTGTCTGGCAGCCGTACCCGTTGCATACAAGATAATTCTTTGCAGAAATCGACTGCAGTTACCCTGGGACTTACCCCTTTCTTTTTTTTTTTGATCTTAAATGCTTTATCATCAGCCAATCAGATTTGCCTTGCTTTCTTTCTGTAAATAAATACATCTAAGGTAAAGAGAGTTCTAATTCCAATTGGAGACCTTCCCTTTCTAACTTAATTAATGTAAAATCAAGGTAAGTCCTGCATTTTCTTCACTTTTGATTGTCTGGGTGTTCCCTTTGGCCTTTAAGGCAATCCTAAGTAAAAAAACCCTCATTGTTCCTTCTCCAAAGGACCCCCATATGTAAGAATATATATATACATATATACTGGCATTTCAACAGACAGCTTGGGGGTCTGTGAGTGCCATTATAATACAAACAACGCTAACCATACCTGAAGAGATAGACACTGGCACTTCTGCTAGCATTACAATTTGAAGACATATAGCAAATGTTCCACTCAGAAGTGCGCGATCACATAAACACAGCGTTCCTTTGTGGGTAACATTTTTTTGTTTTTTTCTTCTTTTTTCTTCATAGTCGTTGAAGATAATACTGGCGAACTCATTCCGATTATTACTGTTGTGGAGACTAGAGCAATGTTCAACAACACCCTGGGCTGGATCAGCATTGGGTGGTACTAGAATCAGGTACTCTTGCATAATTTTCACATCATCAGCGGTGGATTATCCAAACCAAAGCCTATTCAATATATGTATTATAATGGCACTTGCTTTCTATACTGATTGAGGAAAGAGTCCTACTTCTACTTCTCACTTTCATCATAATTTATTAGGTTGCAGAGTAAAGCCCTACGCCCTACCCCTTCCTTTGTGTCCCCTGACCTCCATATCTGTCTTTTGTGGCTGGGCTTTGCTCTGTGATTTCATAACTTTTTTGCCTGTGAGATAATTAATACTCTGGTTCTGTGGAGTTTTTTTCCCCTGCTTTTGGGTATTTATACTTTATCAGTGATGCATGTTTTGTTTTAACTAAATACACCTCACTAGCTGACCAACCCGGCGCTGCCTGGGAAAACTCTGAATGACAGTTATGGGCAGGGAGAAGGAAGAGGGAAGGGGCAGGGAGGGAAGAGGGAAGAGGAAGGGGAAGGGGATTGGAGGGAGAAGGGGGATTGGAGGGAGAAGGGAGAGGGGAGGGGAAGGTAGAAGGGGAGGGGAAAGGGAAGGGAAGAGGAAGGGGGAGGGAAAGGGAGGAGGAATGGGAGGGGATGGCGAGGGGAATCAGGTGGGGAAAGGGGAGAGGAGGGTGAGGGGAAGGGGAACTTAGATTCATCTATTAGAAAAGAAAAAAAGGCATCTCCACTGAATAAAGACAACAAATAAAAAATATTGTATTTCTGCAATACGTGCTCATGTGTGTCTGTGTGTGTTTGTGTGTGTGTGTGTGTTGCGGGGAGAAGGTTGTCTCCCTTGCAACAATATACAGACCTTTTATTGTACTACTAACTTGTTACTGTACGAAACTTCAGAAACTCAAGGAAGAAAATAGAAAGTGTGATCATTAGGCCTAGTAGTTGAAATCTAAATAGTGGGCTTATTTTCATAGTGATCATCTAAGTGTTTGTGTTTTTTCTGTTTGTGTTTGTGAGAATTCATCTCATTACATTCGATAAACATGTAAAAAGTGACTTTGAAAGGCTTCTCGTTTGTTCCAAGATTCTCCTAAGACAGTCTAAGTAGGTTCTAGAGATCGCAAGCGATTAGGCCGCATTGCGAAAGGTGACTGCACCCATTGAGAAGCGTTTGATATAGCGTAGTAGAAAAACATCACCATTGAACATTGATTTTTTCTTCCACTCCCTTCATTTTCTTCTCCACGATTCTATGTTTACTTAATTTGTTTACTACTTGTTTCATTCTTCCCCAAATTTCTCAAATTTCTTGAGGCTGCATTACATCTATGTGGGATATTTTCTAGAACTGTTCCTCATCCTCTTGACACTGGGCTTCCCTGCCCTCCCGATCCCCTACCTACCCCTCCCCTACCCTCCCAATCCCCTACCTACCCCACCCCCACAAGAGGTGACTGGGCTAACAGAAAACGGAAACTCAAAACCATTGTGTGTGGCGTTCTTGAAACCTCCATAACCATCTACACTCACTTCGTTTATCGATACAGGTTTTCAATGTTGATTTTATCGGTGCTAGGACCGTTCGTCCCCGGACACTTCGTTACCGGACATTTTGCTACAGGACAGTTCGTTACTAGGACCCTTCGCTACCAGGCCATTACGCTACCAAAAGTTTTTTTTTTTTTTTTTTAGATTTGTTGTGAGCTCATATTTTTAATTAGATAAATGATGATAATAATAATAATAATAATAATAATAATAATAATAATAATAATAATAATTAATAATAATAATAGTTTGTAATTTTTGTTATATTTTTGTTATAATAATACAATAGTAATACTATAAATTTATTATAAAATTGAAATATTAAAAATATTTACTGTACTAGTTTGGTCATATATTAGTTTAGTCATGTATTATAAAATAAAAAGAAAGTTTTTATTAATATAGCTTCAAATTATGAGCAATAGCTCGAAGAAAATCCATTTTACATTCAGGGTTGTAGCGACTAATAACATTAAGAACCCTCTGCTCAGAGTTCTTATACTTTCTTTTCTTTGAAGGTAGATTGCCGCAATTTACTTGTATGATTTTTGTTCTCGCTAGTCCTTCCTTCTTCGTTTTTCAAGGCATCAATCAATTTCCATATATTTGGATGTGAGCTTGTAACTGAAGTTCTAAGAGAGCTATGAAAACCCTCTAAGTTGTTATTTGTCCTGGGCATTTCATTGACTGTGCTCTGATACACATTCCACAACTGTATAGGAAACAGGGGTTCTAGTCGTCTTCTCCTTGATCCCCGGCCTCGTTCATCACCAATGTAATTTGTAGAAAAATACGAAACTATTTCTTCTGGAATTTCATTATCATCGATCAACTCCTCAAACCCTGAAAGAACGTCATTTGGCGGTAAAAATGCCAGTGCTGGGAAACAGCGCACTTTTAAACTAAATTCGTCGTCTTGATGATATCGTTCCTTGTACCCTGCTTGAACTGTATGTTTGTAAACATTCTGAGATAAATGAAATAAACAACAGCTAACTTCTGTTTCTTGAAAAACAGCCTTCAGTGAATTAATGACAGCCTTTTCAAAATCAACCACAATGCGATCTGGCTCATGATTTTGTACGAGGTCTTTAATTACAAAAAAGGCGCTTGTAAGTGGCTTCGGTTTTATCAGGTAGTAGTGCAAAAAGTCGGGGAATACTTATGTCTTTAGTTTGTATATGCAACGTATATAACTGATAGTATATAATTGGACAACATTTGAATGTTCCATCACCTGCCCGTACTTTAAACTTTTTCAAATCACTTAATCCATCTGCAGATGCAAATACCAAAATCCTGTCGAGATCGTCTTCGCCACTGTCGTATTGCAGAAATAATGACCCAGTACTCAGTTTGGCGTAGTCTTCGGGAATCAGATAACCATGCCTTACTTGTGGAATTGGAGGAGATTTATTTTCCTTTTGCCTCCATCGGCGTATATTACGACTTATATTTGATGGACAAGGAAGTTCAGCTATGGCACATTCATGTAAATTCTTTAATTCAGTAGCAATCAAAGTACGTGAAGAGTCCTGGGTTCCAAGAGCTTTATCTTTGATTTGATTGCTTGCACATTTTGCACTTACAGAAGAAGCCGTGGTAGTATGATTGTGTTCACCGACTTCCTTTATTATTACATAATTATCCTCATCAACGTTTGTGTGCACTCTTGCTTTATACGTCCGATTTTCACACATCCAGTATTGTTTTGTCCCATCACTATTTTCCTTCTGCTTACAGTATATGTAATTCAAATCACCACCAACTTGATTTGTTTTCTTCTGGATTCAATCGTCCTGGGCATCTTGACTAAGGGTTCAGTCACTTTTAAAAAGAGATACTTAGCAAATGAAATACGTTGGTTTAGTTACAGTAACAAAGTAAAATGTATAATAGTATCCAGTATTTAAGTAACAAGGTAAGATGTATAATAGTAATTATGTTAACAACTATTCAGTATTTCAAGTTAGGAACTACATTAACAAGGTGATCAACATTTAATTACAAAAATAATAGTAGACAAAACTTTGACCTTTTGTAGCGTAATGGCCTGGTAGTGAAGGGTCCTAGTAACGAACTGTCCCGTAGCGTAATGTCCGGTAACGAAATGTCCGGTACAAACGGTCCAGTAACGAACGGTCCGGACACCGATTTTATCAAGGTAATTAACAATTATTATATTAATAATTATCATAAATTATGATTAAAAAAATTAATGTAAATTCTGATAAAAAATTGATGTTATAGGGGATTTATTGTTGCATGTTAATCATACGTCTGACACACCTGGAAGAAAAACTGGAGTGTTCAGGTGAAAAGTGACCATTAACCCATAATGCACCTGAAGGAAAACCTGATAGAATTGGTAAAAACGAAAATTTCATACAGTTTGTCTGTGTTTGACGTCTGTCACAGGGTAAGGGTTTGATTTTGAGTTATAATCTTCCTGGGCTCACATAGGGGCCATGTGCCAAATTTTGTCTGGGTCTGTCAAGTGGTTCGGATTTCTATGAAGGACAAACATACAAACATTCTCTTTAATATATGTAGATTTTAGTTATTTTACATTTATTGCTGAAAGTCTATCACAGATTGTTAATTCCAAGCATTTTTCCCATCTTCAATATCTGGTTTCCAAAGCTATGTACTGGTCTAATTTGTTTATGCATTAACCTGATATATATCTCGACAGAGTAAATGCCAAAGCAGATGACATAGTGTCATGTGCAGAGAGGAGGATGGTTCTGGAGGGGAAGTTGGAGAGGTGGAGAGTAGCACTAGAGGATAGAAGAATGAGGATAAGCAGGTCAAAGACATATAAGTGTACTGCCATTGAGAGGATGGCAGGGAGAGTATAAGGTTGGATGGAGGAGAAATAACGAGTAGAAAAGTTCAAATACTTTGGGTGTATAGTAGAGGCTGGCTGAAGAATGGATGATGAGGTAAAACTTAGGTTACGAGCAAGATGGAAAAATTGAAGTGCTGCCTCTGAAGTCCTTTGTGACGAAAGAGTGCCACTAAGACTAAAGGGAAAGTTTCATACAGCAGTAGTAAGACCAGCTATGCTGTATGGTACAGAAACGGCAAGTATGAAAAAGGCAGAGGAGATGAAACTGGACATAGCAGAAATGAGACTGTTAAGGTGGATGTCTGATGAAACAAGGGAGGATGGAATTAGGAATGAGTACATAAGGGGGTCAACAAAGATGGTTGAAATATCAAAGAAAGAGCAGGAGGGAAGACTGAGATGGTGCAGACCCCTACTGAAAAGGGATGAAGACCATAATGGAAGGCATGCTATGGAGATGGAAGTGCAGGCACTGCAGGGTAGAAGATGAGGATGACCAAGAAAGAAGATGGAGGGATTTGTGAGGGAAGATTTGAGAGAGAAGGGACTTGACGAAGCAAAAGCTCACCACGGAAGTTGATGGAAGTGTAAAGTCCCCGCTCAATGGGTTCTCTATGATGAACATCCCGTTTTCTGCGGTGCCTTCACAAGCGACCTAAGGTCGGACGAACACAATCTTATTATCATTATTGTGAATTGTATGTTTATTATCTGTTCATTTGCCCTTGTACCATGTATATGTGACAGAGTATTTTTATGTCCTACCAGTTATTGTTAGTCATCATATTTTCTGTATGTACCTGTCCTGTTTTGTGTAGAGAAATATTTTGACCTCAGGTCACCTGTAAATTTTTGTACCCGCGGTCTCTGCGTACACGCCGATGTCCGCATGCCACTTTATAAGCAGGTCGCTTCATCAATAAAGCAGCAGTACTTGTCTTTCTGCTCATTATTTCACACCTCTCTCACAGTGGTGATCCCCGGAGTGGTTCCTGGAGCCATTAACGGACCCAAACGGCGACTTAGTCTTGGCCTCATGAACCAACCCACGCCCCTAACGGACTAATTACAGTGCTCTAACAAAGCGTTCAGGCATTACCGACCCTTGTTGGCAAATCACTAGTGTCATTAGCAGACCCACATGGCATGCTCCCAAGCGTGTATTGACGTGGGTGTTCCCTCACACTCCAAGTGAGAGTGCGGAATGAGCATGGACACAGACATCCTCAACCACATACAAATTACCGCGAACTTCTCGGAGGCAGATGTCTCCCTCATGCAACCCCTTCCCGCGCACTCCTCCACGCTGGTGCCCGCTCCCCACTCCATGCCCCTCCTGATGGACCAACCAAGGGTGGCCCTTAGCATAAAGCTGCTGCCATTCACCCATCAGAACCCAGCGTCTTGGCTCTACAGGGTCGAGGGGCAATTTAGGGTGGCAGGCCTGACCATTGCGGTGTTGAAGGCAGACATCGCCATCAGCGCCCTACCAGAGGAGATATACAAGAAGGTCGCCCCATGGGTGACGACAATGACGAGCCCTGCCACCTTCCAGGAGTTAAAGGCCACTCTCATCGAGACCTGCTCCCTGCCGGTCTCCGAGAGAGCCGCCCGCGGCCTCAACCTCGCCATCAACCTCCGGCAGGACACAAACCTCTTGGAGACATGGCATGCCCTCCAGAACCTCCTCCTCCCCCCCGAGACTGACAGCAGCGGCAGACGCAAAGAGATTAGCCTGTCGAGGGAGATCCTCCTGTGGCAGCTACTCCCAGAGGTCCGTGGGCACATCACAGAACCATACACCCTGCTGGTCAAGGACCTGATCAGGGTGGCGCAGCAACTGTCGGACTCCACAACGGTGGTGAAGCGGGCATCCATGCCCGCACACCCCATCAACTGCCCCCAGCCAGAGGACCCCACCCCACTACAGAGGGCATCAATGCCGTCGACAGGAGGAGGCCACCCCACCAACAGAAGGAAAGGCTGTGGTTTTGCCATTACCACCAGAGGTTCGGTACAGCTGCCCGAAATTGCGAAGTCCCCTGCCTTTTCTCCCCTCCAAAAAACGGGGGAAGCGGCAGCCACCCTCACAGGCCGCCATGGCAGCAGCATCTGAAACACTCAGTAGGCTTCTAAGTCCGCGACACTATCTCCAGCAGGATGATGCTGATCGACACTGGGGCCATGCAGTAAGTGTTCCCACCTTCCAGAGAGGACCGCAGACATCTGCCGGACCGGACTGGCTCCCTGACGGCCGCCAGCGGGTCCCCATCCTCTCCTACGGTACCATGCTCCTGTCGTTCTCCATCCTGGGCCCGAGGTACAGGTGGAACTTCATTGTCGCGGATGTTAGGACCCTGCTCCTGGGTGCAGACTTCCTCGCCCACTTTGGGCTGGCAGTCAACATTGGCCGCAAGCGCCTGCTGGACACCGAGTCCTGCCAGTCCCTGCCCTTGTCACCGGGCCCCAGGGAGCCCACAACCTGTTCTGTCGCTCCCCACCAATACGGCTCCCTCCTGAAGGAATTCCTGGAAGTGTTCAAACCCAAGCTTCACCAGGTGCCTGGAGACCCTGCCAAACACAGGATATATCATCACATCAAGACAAGGGGCCCCCAACGTATGCAAAGTTCCAGAGGCTTCCCCCACAGCGCCTTCAGGAGGCCAAGAAGGCCTTTGCCGAGATGGAACGAATGGGCATATGCAAGAAGGCTCCCAGCCCATGGGTCTCCCCCCTTCACATGGTACAGAAAGCAGACGGCATCTGGAGACCCTGCGGCAACTACAGGTGGCTCAACCTCGCTACAGAACCTGACCAATACCCTCTACCAAACATGTAGGACCTAATGACCTCCATCCACGGGGCCAAAATATTCTCAAAGTTAGCTCTCTTGAAATCATATTTTCAGGGACCAGTAACTCCAGAGGACATCCCCAAAACCGCCATCATCATGCCTTTCGGGTCCTATGTCTTCCCCTTCTCCAACTTCGGCCTGAGGAACGCAGGGGCGACCTTTCAGAGACTGATGGACAGCATTCTGGGGGACCTGAACTTCTGCGTCTGCTACATTGATGATATCCTAATTTTTTCCAGATCCCACAAGGAACACCTACGACACATCTGGAAGGTCCTGCAGCGCTTGCAGGAGAGTGGCCTAATCGTCAGGTTCAACAAGTGCACCTTCGGCGTTGATAAGGTGGAATTTCTAGGTCACACGATATCCCCAGGAAGCGTCCACTCAGTTGCATCGAAAGTCGAGGCCGTCGTCAGGTTCCCCACCCTTACCTCTGTCAGGGCTGTACAAGAATTCCCCGGAATGGTCAACTACTACAGGAGATTCATTCCGGGGATCGCGCACAACATGGCCCCCATGACAGAGATCGTCAAGGGCCGTCTGAAGACCTTAGAGTGGGGCCCTGACCAGCAAAGGGCCTTCTCTCTGATGAAGGCCGCCCTCACCAAGGCAACAGCTTTGGCCCACCAGGACCCCAGCGCTCCACTCCAGCTGACAACGGACGCCAGCAATGTCGCCTGCAGGGCCGTCCTAGAACAAGTCGTCAACAGAGCCCCTCAGCCCATCACCTTCTTCAGCAGAAAACTCAGCCCCACCGAGTCCCGCTACAGCACCTTCGACAGGGAACTCTTCATGGTGTGCCAGGCGGTACACAACTTCAAGTTTCTCCTGGAGGGTTATAGCCTTCACAGTTTGGACAGACCACCAGCCACTGGTCCACGCCTTCACAAAGCTGGGGGATGCATGGTCCTCCAGGCAGCAGCGGCACCTCGTGGCCATTGCGGAGTTCACCTGCACCATCAAGTACCTTCCCGGCAAGAAGAACCCTGTAGCCGACACCCTCTTGAGGATCGAAATCGATGCAGTGCAGCTCGGGATCGACTACGAGGACTTCGCCCGTGAACAAGCCACCGACCCAGAGACTCCAGCTTACTGCACTGCCATCACGTCGCTGAAGTGGAAGGACGTGCCCCTCGGCCCTGGAGGGCCAACACTGCTGAGCGACGTAAGCACCGGCCACCCCCGCCCACTGGTGCCCACCTCCCGTCGTTGGCTGGTCTTCAACATCATCCACGGACTGTCCCACCCCTCCGGAAGAACGACAGCTGGGCTGCTGGCGGAGAAGTTTGTCTGGCATGGCATATGAAAGGATGCGACGGCCTGGGCAAGGCAGTGCATACAGTGCCAGGCCAGCAAAATAGGGTGACGCACCGAATCTGGGGTGGGTGATTTTCCCCAGCCGGGGAGACGTTTCGGGCACATCCACATCAGCATAGTGGGTCCTCTCCCCCCATCAGGAGGAGCAAGATACCTTCTAATAGTCGTCGAACGCTCCACCAGGTGGCCTGAAGCTACGCCCATGGAAGAAGCCACCTCCACTGTGTGCGCAGAGGCCCTCCTCTCCAGCTGGATCAGCCGGTTTGGTGTCCCGGATCCTATAACTACGGACAGGGGCCCCGCTTTCTTGTCCGAGCTGTGGAAAAAAGTTACGTATATCTTAGTTTAACCAGACCACTGAGTTGATTAACAGCTCTCCTAGGGCTGGCCCAAAGGATTATATTTATTTTTACGTGTCTAAGAACCAACTGGTTACCTAGCAATGGGACCTACAGCTTATTGTGGAATCCGAACCTGGCACACCTGCTGAGGACCACTCACCACAGCACCACCACCTACAACCAATGGAATGGTAGAAAGGTTCCACAGTTCCCTGAAGGCGTCCCTCATGGCTCGTTGCACCTCCGAGAATTGGAAGTACCAGCTGCCCTGGGTCCTCCTTGGGCTGAGGATCGCCCCCAGAGCCAACGGCGACCCGTCCGCAGCAGAAAAGGTCTTCGGGGGAGACCCTCATAGTCCCTGGGGAACTCATCACAGAGGACCGGGACGGCTTAACAACGCAGAGGCTCCGCGACAGGGTTAGGAAGTTCGCCCCCTGCCGGCGGACATATACTGACAGGACGTCTCCCTTCATGCCTCCCGGTCTGTCCTCTGCCACCCACGTCTTCATCAGGGACGATGCCGTATGTCCACCTTTAACCAGGCCCTACAGGGGGTCTTTCCTCGTGCTTGAGAGGAACAAGAAGGCATTCCGGGTAGCCGTCCATGGGAAGGACGACTGGGTATCAGTAGACCGCCTCAAGCCCGCATTTCTGGAGGAAGACTTTGGAGGCACTTCCCAAAGCCCGCGCAGGAGAAGCACCCCCACAGCCCGCCCCGTCCGCAAGAAAACCTCTTTGCACCCCCGGAAGGCCCCGGGACCAGGTAGGAGGGCAACCCAACACACCCATCCACAGGGCACCAAAGAAGACGACCACCCCCCCAGCTGACATCGAGAAGGCGGGGCCCCCTCTGCCGCCCCAGCAGGTACCTGCTTTGATCAGACGTTACCTACGTCTTGGGGGAGGGAGTATTGTAAAGTCCCTGCTCAACGGGTTCTCTATGATGAACATCCCGTTTTCTGCGGTGCCTTCACATGCGACCTAAGGTCGGACGAACACAATCTTATTATCATTATTGTGAATTGAATGTTTATTATCTGTTCATTTGTCCTTGTACAGTAAGTTCCAAAAGTGAAGCTACAAATTTCAAAATTGATCGTACTTCTTTAGAAACTCTCGTGGGGTTGCCAGTTAGTATATTTTATTCCACTTATTGTCATCCTCTTTATCATAATGAGTATCAGTGATTAACTGTAGAACCACAGAAGGTATTCCCCCAGTGAATGGTCAATGTTAGTTCAATAATTGTTTATTAAAAAAAAAAAAAAATTCCCCCCCAAAAAAAGAATTTCTCCGTAGAAACATCTGCGGCTCTCAATGTGTGATACCAAGTGTTCACCATTGAGTGACAGCAGGAACTGAGTGCATAAGCATTGGCCTAATGTGATTTGTAAATTAACTTTCTACTTTTATAGCGTCATATCGAAAGTTATTATGATTTCTTTTGATAAAGGACAAAGAAGTTTAGCATCTGATTGAATGAAATATAAATAAGACACAAGTTGGTGTGGGAAAAAAACGAAATCCAAGTCATATGTAGGTTTAGCATTGGCTACATGGTTAGGTCTATTTCAGTAATCAAGGAAATATATTTTCCAGCTTGTTATTTAATGAATTGAGTTGTCTGGATATCTAGATGGTTGTAAACATGATTTTCCATAAATTAGGTTTCATTATCAAGTCAAGGGAAGTCAGGAAAGTGAGGAAGTCTAGGTCTAAGTCAAGTCAGGGGAAGTGAGGAAGTCTAGGCTTAAGCCAAGTCAGGGGAAATGACAAAGTCTAGGCCTAAGCCAAGGTAGGGAAAGTGAGGAAGTCTAAACCTAAGCCAAGACAGGGGAAGTGAGGAAGTCTAGGCTTAAGTCAAGTCAGGGGAAGTGAGGAAGTCTGCGCCAAAGTCAAGTCTGGGGAAGTGAGGAAGTCAAGGCCTAATCCAAGGCAGAGGAAGTGAGGAAGTCAGATAGATGAATTTTCAGTTGTTTTTGGTCAACCTTGGTGGATCTTAGACTTGAATGATTTGGGAACACTTTTATTATTTGGAGAAGCCCTCTGTATTTGTAACGGTTCTGTATTTGTAACAGAAAACCTGTTTGCAATCAAGTTTACCCTTTCAATAGTGGTTACTTTCTGTCAGTTATTGCAAACATAATGAAGGAGGGGACTGATTTACCTGTTTATTCAATATTACTAGCTGGCGATTGGGGTATTGGGGCAAAGTCCCCCCCCAGCCTAGTAGGACACGGCTGGTGATTCATGGGTTGGGTAGATAATGTTATGTTTGTGTCGTGGGTCGAAACCGAAGCCAAAGCTGAAATAGAGTCCGAATGGTCGGGTCCTAGAAGCTAAAATCAGAACTACCCACACCCAACTTCTCTGTTGAATCTAGGTGCTTTCATGGTTGATTATGTTTAATGTTACGGAGATTTTCCCTTTATATTCTATTGATACTTGCATGGTTTTATGCATCTTCGCTAAAATAATTGATAATACACTATGATATTAAATATTTGTTTCCACATTGCTCGAAACATGCAAAGGTAATGTTGGTAATCCTGTGTTGAACGAAAATTCAAATTGTTTTGTTTCCATAGTTTGAAGTAATTACTATACTTTGAAATAATTACCATTACTGTAATTTTTTCTTATGATATTTATAAATATCATAGATTTGATATTTGTGTATCATATGTTAGCTTTATTTTGCTTGATAGAGCTTTCAATGTAGAAAAAAAAAAGTTTTTCAGTTATGTGTTATAGTTGCCAGTTAGTGAATTTCGAACGAAATCCTCTGAAATTTGTAGCTTCACTTTTGGAACTTACTGTACCACATATATGTGACAGAGTATTTTTATGTCCAACCAGTTATTGTTAATCATCATGTTTTCTTTATGTACCTGTTCTATTTTGTGTAGAGAAATATTTTGACCTTGGTCACCTGTAAATTTTTGTACCCGCGGTCTCTGCGTATACGCCGACGTCCACACACGGCTTTATAAGCAGGTTGCTTCATCAATAAAGCAGCAATACTTGTCTTACTGCTCATTATTTCGCACCTCTCTCACGGAAGCAGCTCATCCAAAATGGTGACCCTGTATAGAAACGGGACGAAGCTGACAAGAAGAAGAAGATATCTTGGCAAAGTGCACTGGTCTTGACTCACTCTGACATGTTGCAGAGAAAATGGAAACCATATTTGTTTTGGGTAGGCCTACTTGTTCAATAATTTATTACAAAGCTAAAAGGAGTATGTTATATGTCGGTGAGTTTAAATTTATTGTGAAAAGGCTTCATTTTTTCTTCTTATATTAACAGATATTTTAGCTTTCTATTATATATTTGTAAATGACAAAAACAGGTTTGGCTGAAAAAAGCGAGCTTGATCACTGTGAAAGAAGTGTCAATAGCCTAGCTTTTTTGCTAGTTAAATAATCATGGAAACAGCTAACGGCTACCACCTACAATCATAGAAACAATACGTGTTGTAGCTTTTCCTAAGAATTAAAAAATCCCAGAGTAATAAATCATCTTACCCCTCAGCGTGAAACCATAATTTTTTTTTCCAGGGGGATGAGTAAAGCTTGTAAAACGTTGTCGGTTTTAACAGGCATGAGAATGTTCGACACCCTTTAGATATACGAAGGCAACCTGTGGAAAATCACATTCGCAGCTCTTCATATTTTAATGTAAACCAAACCTTATCCTTCTAGTGGACACGGAGAGAACTGGTGCACTCAAAATCGAACTTGGGAAAGTTTCAGCAGAAGAAGAAGAAGAAGAAGAAGAAGAAGAAGAAGAAGAAGAAGAAGAAGAAGAAGAAACAGATCATGCATGCAGGCATTACCAACCCATGTAACCGGAAAACGTACTGAATCCGCTCCACTCTTTGTATCTTCCTCCGTGTTTCGTTGTCCAAACACTGGCTCTTCCTTACTATCTCCTATCCATCTCCCATCCCATTCCAGACTATGGGTAGCAACAAGCAAAGACTTTTATTTTTCACCGATGTAATACGACACTTACTGTACAGGTTGCTCGGATGAAAAAGAGCTCTTGCTGGCACTGTGCACCTTAATCTAGCAACAGCAACAAGTTTCTGCCAGTTCGGTTCCTACATGATCTCGGATTCATTCAAGAAAGAAAATATAAGTTCACAAGACATAAAATGCGATTATAAACTGAGCATCATCAGTTTCATCAATGTTCTATAAATAATTTTAAATAATAATTTTGTTAATTTACCTAATATCTCCTAGCATTCCTAAGGAAAGACTGGGTATATTCACAACAACAATACATTATAGTCATAGTACAAAGACCTTGTGAATATGTTTAGTTTATTCACAGTAAGGTTCATCATTTGTTAGATAAATTTACCCAAGATTTATTATTCATCTCTAAGTTCCTTCACCACCAGCTGTTGATTTTACTATTCGGACGCGAATAGATTTACATTAAACTACTATTTTATGTCTTAATGGACTCTGAATAAATAGATAAGGCGGTCTTTTTTTTTTTTTTTTGGTTAAGAAACTTCTCTTCAGGAAAGCAGTGGACAGGATATCAAAGAAAAAGTTACCGAAAGAATTAAAATTTTCGAGATTAAGGAAAATAACTACTGATTATTGTAGAGCGACCCACAATCTGGTTGCTTGAATCAAATAGCAGGCGTCATGCAAAGAAAACGAGAAGAAACACTCGGCGGCAGTAGGAGAAAAACGAGAGATTGATTTAGTGCAGAGTTGAGAATACTATAGTCTCCTCGCACTAACCTGGCGGAGAGTCCCGCCCACCATTGTAACTGCATAGCTTGCAGGATTCGTCAGTATTGTATCTATTTCGAATTTAATCATTAACAAGCATACAAAATATAGCGTATCATTACAAAAATCTTGATGTAATATATAAATTTCTATTCTTTCTGTATAGTTGCTGTCACTGAAATACTTGTCATTGTATAAAAACACACAAAGAAAAAAAAAAAACGAGTGCAACAGTATGCAAAGAAAGAGGAGGCGTGCTGTTTAATGGAACAGCCATTGTTTTAGTGACAACACAAATAATTATTTTTACTGATTAACTAATCTTTAATTTGTATTTGAATTTATGTTTGGGTTTAATCATAAGAGCAATACTCTTTGGTTTAAGGTGATCTAAAATTAATTTGCTATAGGACTACGTAAATTTTATGCTATTTTCGAGCTAACTGAAGGGGAAATATAAAAGCTATATAGTTTTTAATGCATTTATTGAGTAATAATAATACTGAATCGGAAGTATATGTCGAAAAATCATATGTATGTATCTTTCCTATATGCCAAGAAACATGTATTAAAATGACATAACGTTAAAGTTATAATTTAAAAGTGAATGTTAGCAAACGAAGGCAATTAACGACATATAGGCCTATAGCCTACAGCTTCATTTACAATACGACTGCATAAATTCATAAACAAACCTCATAATATAATTGCTTAAATGTATAGTCGCATAAAACAAAGGGTAAATAAAGAAGAGATATCATTTTTTGGTTTATACAATTATTGGAACTAGACCCATACGAGGCTACCAATCGGCTCCTCCAGATTTAACCACTTAACCAAGGAATTTTAGTAAATAACCTAACCGATCTGTGAACCCAACTATCTCCAAGTATTCTGAATTCTAGCGATGATTTCTGAGTTTGACTACATATGGAATAAGCACTCTAGTAACTCTAGTTCAGCTCTGTGATAAAATCCTATACTGATACTCAATATTGCCATTGGATAAAAAAAAATAAGATAAAAAACAAAATACAAAAAATAAATAAAACAAAACGGATGGAAGAAAATGCCTCGTTTTAGACCAGTTTTTTTTCACTTTATTTGTTTGGAGATATCTAACACTTTTCTGAAAGTTTACCCAACTTTGTTGAACTGGATCAAACCTTCCATTCCTAACCAGCCATCTACGGACACGTGTGGCCTTTATCAACTGGATTGGAACTGGAGAGCTGGGGAAAATGATTAATAGACCTATATATGGGTGATGCTTACCTGATCTTCCTCCTCCGATCGCTCATTACGAATATAAAATTTAATATAAAAAGACACCTTTACTTTGTGTTAGACTACGCAGGAAATTAAATAGGTAAATATATGAAGCTATGTAAGTATCCTTCAAATGGGATGAAAATTATCAGAAATTTGTTGACGTCAGTGAAATCAGCTGATGAGGTGACAAGTGTAAGATTCCATATCTCGCCAAAACAATGGCTGTTGCATTAACCAGCACACCTCCCCTTTCTTTGCATACAGTTGCACTCGTTTTTTTCTTCGTTTTTTATACAATGACAAGTGTTTCAGAAAGAAAGTGTTTCTATGCAGAAAGAATAGAAATTTATACATTACATCAAGATTTTGTAATGATATGCTATATTTTGTATGCTTGTTATTGATTAAATTCGAAATAGATACAATACTGACGAACCCTGCAATCCATGCAGTTACAGTGGTGGGCGGGGCTTCTCCGCCAGGTTAGTGTGAGGAGGCTATAGCAGACACCCAAGGCAGGTATGATGGCGTCGGTGAAAGCCGTCACCAAACATTCTTTTCAAAATGAATAGTAGGCTCACTGTTGAAAGGCGCTCAAGAAAATACCGGTTAATATAGAAAGCAATTATTGCTGGCGCAAAGGGCGAAGGGGAAGGGAAAGAAAAGAGAGAAGTGTGGAAGGGTGAAGATGAAACGGGTTCAAATAGGAATTGGATAAACAACTGAAGGTTTTGAAGGGAAAGAAACTGAAATCGGGTCACTCCCTGAAGTCAAGAAAATACAGGGCACAGGTTTTGTGACCAATAGACAGTACACTTAACTTTTACCTTACTTTTATGCATTCATTAATGTCTCTGAAATAATATTACATAAACAGGAGGACGAAAACGAGGAGAAGCGAGATTCAGTTTATTCCTGGCCAATGGTTCGAAGCATGACTTCTTCATTAAGGGTAAAGTACAAAATAACAGCAATTAAAATCAGTAAAAATTACACATTAAAACAGTAACATGATATTAGATTAAATATATAATTAAAAAGAGAAACATGGAGCTAAAACCAATAAAACGCGTTAAAATGTTTGTACTGAGTGACCGAGAAGGGCACTCAGAGAACAGAATCATCTTCAGCTATAAACAGAGTGGCAGAAGTAAAATGACTGTTCAGTGATGGAACCCGTCGTTTTATGGTTAAAGACTTGAGAATATGGAGAATGGCTTCAAAATAATCTCAAGAAATGCAAAATGTACATTGTTTAATATATTTCCTGAAGTTGGAAAACTTACTCGATGTACAGCCTGTTGTGTAGCTTACTCCACAGTAAGAGTCAATTCGCACTTTTAGCATTTATTTTAGTTTTTATTGCTGTAGTTTTTGTATTTTAGCCATAATGATGAAGCCCCGCTTCGAAACGTTGGCCAGAAATAAACTGAATCATGCTCCAGCTCCGTTTATTCCTCATGATTATATTATACACTTCCGACTTTCTAGATGTCAACACTTTCCCGATTGTAAGTATATTTAGTGGCACCATGGTACCTGGATAGCGCTCATCTCGCACAATTTGGTGATTGGATATTTTGTGTGAGCACAAAATTGCCCTATTCTGCTTGGGTTTCCAACTAACAAGACAACCTGCTAGAATATGGTGAGAATTAGGTGCATCTATTGTGTACGGTTTCCAGCTGAAACAAAGGGTAAGTGGAATTTAACCATACCTCTCAGTCAGTGCACAAATCTGCTATACTATCTTGTCTTTCTTTGTGTGGTTTTTTCTTTTTTCGGTGATTCTAGTGCAAAAAAATCATCACGGTGCCTGAAAAGGGAAGAGATGGCAACAAACTAAAAGTACAAGTAGACAGGAAATGAGTTTAAAAAAGAAACATTTAGCAAGGTTTGAAAATGGTGTCGGCATCATCGATCTGGCTAAAGAGTTTTGAGTTTCAAAACTGGAATTTTTTCAGTATTATAACTTAAAGAGGCCACCAAAGGAGTTAATTTTGCCCAGGGAGTGAAATCTATTACAAAACAGTAGTCCCAGACAATTGAAGAGGTTGACAAACTGTTGTTAATTTGGATACATGAACAAGTTAGCCAGTGATGGTGTATTTCTGTGGCAATCGTATGTGAAAAGGGCAAGACAACTGCGCGCTGATATCCTGAAAACCACCAATGGAATGAGTGCTGATACAGGGAGTACCAAGTCACGGGTGGTTTGAGAAATTTAAGTCTAGTGAGGCATGGGGAGGCTGCCAGTGCTGACGAACACAAGACAGTCATGTTTGTTCAGGAAGAACATGCTTAACAGAACCTATAACACTCAATAGAAGTCATTGTCAGGGCACTGGCAAGTGGGCAGACTCACTTTTGTGTTCTTTAGAAATGCACACGGGAATTTAAAACTGAAGCTTTTGCTTGTCTACAACTCCGAGAACCTGAGGGTTTGTAGAGAAAAATTGTTATTAAAAACACGTTGAATGTCAGTTAGACAACTAAAAGTAAAGCTTGGATAACCAGGCAATGTTTTGTAGTGTGGGTGACTGAAGTGGTAGAGACCTTAATGTCAAGAAATATCTTGAGGAAAAATGATTGCCTATGAAGGCCCTTCTTGTGCTTGACAATGCTCCTGCTCATCCTCCAGGCTTGAAGGCTGGGTTGCTGGAGGAGTTTAACTCTAAAACTGGGAAACTCTTGCCCACTGGCACGACTCATCTTAGTTCAACCTTTTAGCCAGCAGGTCACCTCTAATTTCAAGAAACTCTACACAAAGAACTATTCCAGAGCCGCTTTGAAATGACTTCCGATACACAGCTGACCTCACGAGAATTCTGGAAGAACTACTTCAACATCCTCCATTTTATAAGTCTCATAGAAAAATCCTGGGGGCGAGGTGACCCTTACAGTACCCTGTACTCTGTCTGGAAGAAATTGTGGCCAGGTACTGTAGAAGAAAGGGAATTTGAAGGCTTTAAGACTGAGCCTGTTATGAAGGATATTACCCTGGGCAAGTCCATGGACTTCGAGGTGAGTGATGGCACTGTGGATAAGTTAGTGGAGGAGCACAGAGCAGAGCTCACCTCACCAAAGAAGCATAAGGGTTGGATATATATATATATATATATATATATATATATAAAAAATATATATATATATATATATATGCAAAAATATATAAATCATATATATATATATATATATATATATATATATATATATATATATATATATATATATATATATAATGTATATATATATATATATATATATATATATATATATATATATATATATATATTTATATATATACATACACATACATACATATATATATATATATATATATATATATATATATATATATATATATATATATATATATGTATATATATATATATATATATATATATATATATATATATATATATATATATATATATATATATATATATATATATATATATATATATATATATATATATATATATATATATATATATATATATATATATATATATATATATATATATATATATATATAGTGGTATCTCAGTATTTAGACTTAACCTGTTCCCAGAAGTCTGTCTAAATGCCAATTTAGC
The DNA here is from genome assembly GCF_040412425.1 of Macrobrachium rosenbergii. Lineage (NCBI taxonomy): Eukaryota > Metazoa > Arthropoda > Malacostraca > Decapoda > Palaemonidae > Macrobrachium > Macrobrachium rosenbergii. Next base: position 41,992,919 of record NC_089788.1, read on the forward strand.
TAATCTGTTCCAGATTAACCAAATTAGCATTCAGACACTTCTGGAACAGATTAAGTCAAGTATTGAGATACCAGTATATATATATACATATATATACTGGGAAAATATGAAGTTTTTGTACAGGAACACAAACAAAATGGCCACACTTATTGTAGAGAATGCCTTCATAACATGCGCAAAAATGTAGTGGCAGGCAACACTGAAATGGATTTAAAGACAGCCATCAAGAAAAATCGTATACTTTCCAAAAGAAAAGAAACGCAAAAGCACAAGAAACCACATGGAAATTTCACACCTGGAAAGAACCGCAGTCAGAGAAAGGCCAAGGTCACGAGGGCGGGGCACAGAGTAGACGGAGCATAATCACAGGAATAAGGGCTTTAATCCACTCCCCCACACACATATAAATACAGCTGGACCACATGTCCGGTCATTTGATGGATACTTGACAATGAGGGCTGTTAGTCCTGGAAAGCTTGTAACTTTTATTGAATAAATATCTCTGCTAGATACTAATCAGTATCAGTGAGGTCCTCAGTAATTGCATTAATGCACAGATAATTGTGTAAGTGATAAAGTAAACATATATACTGTATGTATATATATATATATATACAGATATAATATATATATATATATATATATTTTTATATATATATATATATAAATATATATATATACATATATATATATATATATATATATATATATATATATATATATATATATATATATATATATTATGCTGTGGTTTTCATATGCTGTGTTTTCAGTGCAGTAATCTCC
>NC_089788.1:41996204-42033704 GCF_040412425.1 Macrobrachium rosenbergii
TCCCTATGTATTTTGTGGTCTTTTTCCCAACAGTGCTTGGCGACTGCCGATGTCTGTTTATAATGCCTTAAGTTTTATAAATGTTGTTTGCCTTGTTCTTTGCAAGATTTGCCGCTTTCATTGAAGTAACGCTGTTCACAGTCTAGACATGCTGCCATGTATACCCCGCTGTTACCTCTTCCCCCTCTACCAGCTTTATGTTTCTAACTGTTTTATTCCCAATGGTGTTGTTGTAACTGCCTATCAATTTGAAATTATCTAGCTTCCTGTTGATGGGTGTAATAGTGTTGTTGTCTAGGACTGTAATTATTTTCTTCCCTTTCAAAACAGCCAAACTGATTATTGAGAATGCCTTCAAAACATGTGCAAAAAATGTAATGGCAGGCAACACTGGAAATGGATTTGAAGACTGCCTATCAAGAAAAATTGTATACTCTACAGAAGAAATGAAACGCAAAAACACAAGAAACCACATGGAAATTTCACATCTGGCAAGAACTGCTGGCAGAGAAAGGCCAGGGCCACAAGGGCTGGCCCACAAAGTAGATGGAGGATGAACGTAGGAATAAGGGCTTTAATCCACTCCCCCACGCACATATAAATACAGCTGGACCACATGTCCGGTCATTTGACAGATACTTGACAATGAGGACTGTTAGTCCTGGAAAGCTTGTAACTTTTATTGAATAAATATCTCTGCTAGATACCATTCAGTTTCAATGAGGTCCTGTCAGTATATATATATATATATATATATATATATATATATATATATATATATATATATATATATATATATATATATATATATATATATATATATATATGTTACACAGTCGAGAGGAAATTTCATTGCTTACCTTTTTTACAAGTCGAGAAGTCCCATCTATTGGTAGCATGATAGTGACCACATCAAAAAGGCTACTGGTAACGTTCTTTCATGCATACACACACGCATCTCTCTCTCTCTCTCTCTCTCTCTCTCTCTCAGGTCTACAGCAAAAGAAGCGTTAGCCAACCTAATTTTTTGACAAAAATCTAACATAACTGGATTGCGAGAAACAAGAGATGAAATAAGATGGAATACTAATGTTCACCAAATGATCAAACATATTACTGTTCATCATATTCAACTAATTATTCTCCCTACATCGTTTTCCCACAACAGGTCAAAATAAGTCAAAGTCCAGTGCATTCTCAATGGGTACATCTTTAACCTCTTACTCAGCAAAATATCTCCAAACATCAATGTTCACCATTCTTGATCGACAGGTTTTGAACCACAGAGTCTTCACCGAATACTTCTAATAATATTCGGTGTTGATCTTCGAATGACCATTTGTGTGATAACTAATCCATTCACACCCTGGGCCTCTGCCCCCCCCCAAAAAAAAAAACACACCTACGAACTTATCTAATGGAACCTGGACATTTCTGGCGAATGAATTCACAGTCTCGTTGCAAGGCAGGGATGTTCTCACATCTCAAGAATACCTGATGTATTTAACATGTATACAGTTTTACTGATTAGGAAATGCACCAGACAACAGCTAAATATCCTCTCAAGGCTCTTCCCAATGCCTTTAGCCACATTTATTAACAAAAAATCTACTGTGCGTTTGTAATTCATAAAATACTTGTGACCTATGAGCTTTTCAGATGCTCAGTCACCACACAGATGTGCTGCGAATAGCAATCATTAATTGCCAGATCCGTGCACTAAATGGACAGCTACACCCCTGGCAGGCTGATCTTCAGGTGAGGGTTTACTCACACAATGTTTTTGTACACGAGAAATACCCCACTTCACGAGGAATATGAAGACAAAGGCCCCAATCACCGATAAAAGTAGCGATGAGGAGGTACTGATTCCACACAGGGAAAGGTTCGTCTTCCGGCACTGGAGCAAGTGGTGGAATTGTGGCGATCACTCCCCTTAAAGGTGGCACTGGGACAACTTGATGTTCCCCATGAAGATGCCTCATGAAGATAAGAGTAGTAGAGTTGAAGACACTCTTGCCTAGGACTCGAAACTTCAGCATGACCAGTCAACACACTGCATTGAAGAGGCAGGATCCTCGGAGAGGAAACGTATCCAGTGAATTATGGCACCAGATGGAGATCTCGCATCCCTTGCAGAACACAGCATAGAGACCACCTTGTACTCATGTTGGAACGTTTGAAAGTCACAGCCAGGAGGAGTCTGGTTATGTATTAACATCTTCTCACATCCTAACCACTTAACATTTATGTGAGTAAAGATACTACTGTCACAAATATATCTATCTTGAACTAAAACACATCCCGACTAATAGTTAGCAGCCGTGGATTGAAACTGGTCCCCCAAAAGGTACATAGTCTCCTCACTATCCCATACTATTACTGAACCATTAAAACCACTATGAAACGATTTCTAGTTACTAACTAGAATTTCCTAAAGCAACCCCATATCAGACACTCTCACTTTTAAAATCCCATAATAGTGATACCAATTCTCCCCAGTAAAAATTACCTGTGAACCATACAGATATGCTGCATTCATTAAAGTCAGTTCTAAAGACCCGAGAGGTAAAATATCTCCAAAAATTAGCCCCTTAGAAGCGGCAACCACTGTCTTAAACTGTATTTGAATTTCCGATAATACTGATTCCGTTTCTTTCTCAATATTCAACAAGGTAGTTTGACAAGAAGACAAAACTATCATAACATATACGTCTCCCCCCCATCCTATCAACTGTGACCAATAACCCATTTAAAGATGTCCTTAATGTCTCAAAACCCTCTTGCAATTTCTCATTACTATCCCATAAAGTCATCAAAGTTTTGCCTTGGCTAGCTAATTCTGCCGATACCTGTTCAGTTTTCACACATTAGCAATTGACATACTACCAAGCGTTTCTATGACCAGAATGGCTCCAATTAACAATGGCATAGACCTCTTAAACCTTCTAGAAGAAACCTGAGAAGTCGGAGAACCTAAATTCGGAAGTCATGTCAAAGTCATCTCACCCAATAAATTCGTAAGCAACTGAACTTTATTCTCGCCCAATGAATTCGTAAGCAACTGAACTTTATTCTGGGACGCTTCAAGCCCATCCCTTGCTGAACCCATATCTTTAAACCCTATACTCAAAGTTACAGAGTCAGATGACAACCACACATCATAGTCTTCTATAATAACACATGGGCCTAACCTCACTACGGAATTAGCCCATGCCACGACCCCTAAAACCACGAGCAGACGAAACTTCAGCATCTAAAAAAAAAAAAAAAAAAAAAGAAACCTATATATCTATAAAATTCTATGGTATTCTGCACCTAATTTAACCACGTGTTCCCCTCTCAGACATAATTACAACACACAAAAAATAGCTATTCCGAACTGGTACACTTACGCAGAAAAAAAAAAAAAAAAAACTGACCTCGGACTACTACAGATTTGTATCACTCTACCGACAGACGTCCTCCCGAGTTAAAAAAAAATACAAATCACACATCTTTAAAATCCATTAAAAAACAAAAGAAAGAGAAAGAAAATGATCAGAAACAACAGTACATCACAGGAATTAACCCACAAGATTTCCACTGACCTGTCTTTTTAATTTTAGATACATGTGTCAACTGAGACACTCCCGTATTTTCATCCTGAACAACAAATCTATTCCCCTTCTTTACTTCTACAACCCGAAAAGGACCCTCAAATTTAGGACCTAGTTTATAATTCAACTGATTTCTAACATTTATTTTCAGAAAAACCCTATCCCCCAAAGCAACTTTAACTCTATCTGGTTTTGAACTGCTCTTGTCAACCATATCCTGAGTTTTCAACTCAAGATTCTTAGCAAGACGTGCATATCTCTCCTTAGCAGTAGAGATCAGCGATTTAACTGTATCATCGCCCAATGGAATAAGTAATAAATCGAACGCGCCCCGCACTGGGTAGCCAAATAGTCCTTCATTGGGAGACATTCCAATGGTATCACTAACCACAGAATTGATGCTATGCTGAACCTATGGAATATATCGATCCCAGTTCACATCATTGCCCCCTACAGTAATTCTGAGAGCCTCAATTACCTTCCTATTTGCCTGTTCACGTAGCCTATTAGCTTCTGGTCTATAGGGAACAATAGTGACTTTCCAAATGCCCATTACATCCGCAAGACACTCTAACGTCTTGTTCACAAATTCTCTCCCATTATCGGTAATCAGCACCTCAGGAACCCCATAACGACAAATATGTCCATTAAAGAATGCGACTGCCACCTCTGCTGTTTTATGCTTCAAAGGAAAAATCTTTATAAACTTAGTTAATTCATCACCAACCACCAACAGGTGCCTATGGCCATAACTAGATTCACAGAAATTAGACAATAGCTCCATATGGACCCTAGAAAATGGTCTACTGGGAGTAGGAAATGAACCCAGTTTACAAGAAACTACCTAGATGGCTTACACGCTTTACAAACTGAACAACCTCTCACAAAGTCTTCTGCTAACACCAGCATATTCTTCCAAAAGAATTGTCCTCGTATATTCTGATACGTCTTCTCATTACCCAAATGCGGACTGCCAGACCTACAATGAACAATATCCAGAACCATAGGTACTAAACTCCTAGGGACAACTATTTGCATTGTATAACCCTTATCCTCACTATTTCTCAGTCTGTATCTAATCTTCCAAACTAACAAATTACCCTATTATTCAAGATCCGCAAAAGGCAACTTATAAACCTTCCTAACTAATTCCCCTCTAAGAAACGCTTTTGCTTCTGCCAAAATCTCATCCTCGTCCTGTTTAGATTCAACTAAACTAATATCCCAGTTTATGCAATCTCCAGATACATAACATACATGAGAACCATTCGAATCAGAAAAACTTCTGCTAAGGGTGTCAGCTACAACATTATGTCTACCCTCTATATACCTAAGCTTGGCATCAAAATCCCTGATTGTCAAATACCACCTCGCCCTTTTAGGGGAAAGATCCGGCCTTTTGAAAAGATCCAGCAATGGCTTATGATCTGTAAAAACCTCTACTTGATTGCCCATCAATAACATCTTAAAATGAACCAAACTAGACATTACGGCAAAGGCCTCCTTGTCCACTACCGACCATAGCCGCTCATTACTACCCTGTGTCTTAAACTTCCTACTATAAAATGCAATGGGATGTAGTGGCATTTGTCACCAAAGTGAAAAGACGCTCAAAATCAGGAAACTTCAACACTGGGGGATGAACTAAATCATCCTTAATATTCTGAAAGGCTGACTGCTGTACATCACCCCATACAAACTGCCCATCGTCCCTCAGGGCATCTGTCAAAGGAGATGCTAAAGTAGAAAAACCCTTCACAAATCTACGAAAAAATCCAGCCATGCCCAAGAAAGACCGAATCTGTTTCTTATTCTTGGGAGTAGGAAAATCTACAATTGCCCTAACTTTATCCTCATTCACTCTAACCCCTCTTTAGAAATGACATGACCCAAATATACTATCTGCTTCTTCAGAAAATTACACTTAGCTAATTTTATCTTCAAAACCGCTAACCTAAGCCTCCTAAAAACTTCCCAAAGAACCTCTAAATGTTCCTCTACAGAATCAGTGGCAACTAAGATGTCATCCATATATACATAAATAGATTTCCCTAACAAGCCAGGCAAAACTGTATTCTCAAGCCTAGTAAATGTCATAGGACTACCTGATAAACCAAATGGCATCTGCATCAACTCATAATGTCCCTTCAGCAAAGAACACACCATATACTTGCGACGGTATTTGCAAGTACCCTTGCATCAGATCAATTGAAGAATAAATATTCTTGCCCCCAATCTCAAGAAATAAATCTGGCAAACACCCCACAGCAATGGTTTTCTCATTCAACTTCCTAAAGTCCACACAAACCTGGACTGAACCATCCTTCTTAGGCACTGCCAACAATGGAAAATGAAAAGGCCAGGAACTGGGCCTAACTATGCCTTCCTCCTCCCACTTATTAACCTCTGGCTCTACCTGTTCTCTAATATTAAGTGGAATCCTATATGAAGGGACAAAAATATGCTTAGTCTTATCCTTTAAATGAACCTTGTGTTTTAACACATTTGTTAACACTAACTTATCACCTTTAAGTGCGACTATGTCCACAAACTCAGCCAGAACATCTTTCACACCCTCAATATATTCTTTCAAATCAGCATTGGCTAAATGATCTTTAAATACCTGCCTCTTAGCCTGTAAATCTGCTTCTGAAAATTCACACAAGTCCCCGAAAATAGCAACTGAATTATCTTCATCAACCCAGTCAACAGAATCGACAGCATAAGTACCCTTCTGATGTTCAGAACTGAATCATTACAGTTTAGCAACTCCACCCGCATATCCCTGAACTTGATACAATGTTATAGAAACCGTACACACTACCCCCTTCAGCTTTTTGCTACATTCATCCACACACACCTGTTTGGACTTACACCTTTCATTCGAACTTTCACCATAGAAACCATACCAGGACCTAGAACCACATCATCCGACAAAACCCCCTTATAACACTTCCTGCCCACAGAAACATGTTCAGAATCCACCCGCAAATCCTCATGTACGCCCGATCCATTACCAGCATCCACTCTACTTATATCCACTCCCTCGTAAGGTACAAAAACACCAGGTACTCCAACAGTTATACCGCATACCTCTGTATGAAACGAGATTTTGTACCACTGGATGACCCAGTAACAATGTATTCCCCAAAGCAGCATCTCATATAACAAAAGTTCTACCCCCGGAGATAAACACATTTACGTAGCCCAAAACCCATAACCTATTTGCTTGCACATCATATACTCTCTTTAGCAGGCCTCAAAGAACAATTGGAAAATATTGATCAGAACAACTCATAATTCACCAAATTAATAGAGGTGCCTGTATCTATAAAAATATTCACGTCAACCCCATACACAGACACTTTTACCACTGGCTTCGGCTCTGAGGGCTCACCCAGAAGTCCTATACTACAAGAAACAACCCCTTTTATCTCTTCCCTTTTTGCTGTTCGGTCCACCAAAAATTCTGTCATCCCCCAGAGGCTCCCGAAAAACACCCTTGAGGAGTTTTCCTACCTGCCAGACCAGCACTCTGAGGCGTGCTTCTAGACTCATTCTGTTTAAGAAGTGGGCAAAACCACCAGATGTGATATGCAGACTTGTAAGCGCCACAATATTTCACCCTACAAAACTTCTTAGCATGGCCCTGCCTATTACAGTTATAACAACGCTCCTGAGATCCTGAACTTGCAGAAGTCTAATCATCCTCTGTCTTGGTACATAACCTCATAATTGTGGAATCAGAATTACTCTGTGTACGATGCTTTGGAATAGCCCCCGAAGATTTCGGCATCCTGTCCAAAAAGGAGCTATTTACTGTAGGGCATTTCAACATGTGCTTACGAATTTGAGGGAACAGTAAATTCTCTTCCGACCTTCTTTCTATCTCCCTGTCAAAACTATTTATGATAGCATCAGGAATGTCATTCAGGATCCACGCATATTGCAATAGTTTCTCAAGATTCTCTATCATAATAGAGCCTCAATTTACCCAAGCAGAATTTCTCAACTTCTTCGAAAAATCTCTTGCAGCATCAAAACATCTGGCACCAAATGTGACCACTGAATCATGGCCTTTATGGATCTTGAAAAGAGATCTGAGATCTCGAACTGCATCACTGGCTCCAGCTGTTCCATATGAAGCTCTCAAAAAATCCTTTAGATTGTCCCAAGTCCTACGCTTTAAAAAGTGATGACTCTGGCAATGCTGTCCAAAATCCCCTTTATCTAAACTAAGGAAGCCTTTTACTTCATTGAAAGCTTCTACCCCATCCGTTATTTTCTTGGCGACTCAAAAATTCGACACCCCCTCTATGAAAATTTCGAGGGGAACTGGAAGAACGGCATCAACCAGCCTGGGAAACGGTAGTACTCCTGCATTTACGTATGCAAATTTGTGCAACATGGTCACCTTATCCTTATCTTCATTAGTCTCTGCCATAATATTCGAATGGATAACCCTCCAAGATCCAAGTACTCGACCTGCTCTCAACTTCACATAACTCCCCAAAGGTAGAAAGAGAAAAGAGAAAAATAAAAAACACAAGTGAAAAATTCAGCAAACCTCCAACACTAATGCAAATGCAAACCATTAAATCAAATTCTAAAAACCAAATGCGAACAATGAAGTAACCCTAACCACAGATGCGAACAGTTAGAAAAAAAAATTCTAAACACTGATGCAATTGATAACCAGAGATTTTCCCGAACACTCAAAATGCTTCAGTCCATCCACAAAGAGAAAATGGGTCAGCAGAGAGAATGGGATAACAGCGTCATGCGCTCTCTATGATGTCATAAGATCATCACTGTCCACCTATGAAAGCTACACCTACTGTATTCGTGACGTAACCACAAAGCAACAGAACTCACCCTTAATTAGCCCCATTACGAGTAACTAACAAGAAAAAAACCATAGTAGCACTTATGTAACCCCTTCTCACTACAATGGCAGTAAAATACCTGAAAAGAAACACAACAATTGATCTTTCATTCGCACACACTCACACTCACCACACAGGTTCACAACACCACTGACTTGATAATACAGTGCACGCTTGGATGACTGCAAAAGACTCCCTCAGTCAACAAAGAGGCATGTATACCAACCAAAAAGGCGCACCCTAATTCCTAACAAATGTCCATTGCCTCATAAGATAAACTTCTTTGGAGCATACCTAACACTATAACACCAAAGTGTAGTTCCTGCTGCCAACCAAAAAATCTGGTACACAGTCGAGAGGAAATTTCATTGCTTAACTTTTTCTACAAAGTCGAGAAGTCCCATCTGTTGGTAGCTTGATAGTTAACTCAACAAAAAGGCTACTGGTAACGTACATTCATACATACACACACACACGCATTCTCTCTCTCTCTCTCTCTCAGGTCTACAGCGAAACAAACATTACCCAAAATAATTTATTTGACAAAAAATCTAACATAACTGGATTGCAAGAAACAAAAGATGAAATAAAATGGAATACTAATGTTCACTAAATGATCAAACATATTATTACTGTTCATCATATTCAACTAATTATTCTCTCTACATTGTTTTCCCACAATAGGTCAAAATAAGTCAAAGTCCAGTACATTCTCAATGAGTACATCTTTAACCTCTTACTCAGCAAAACATCTCCAAACAGTAATGTTCACAATTCTTGATCAACAGGTCTCAAACCACAGAGTCTTCACCGAAGACTTCTAATAATATTCGGTGTTGATCTTCGAATGACCATTTGTGTGATAACTAATCCCTTAACACCCTGGGACTCTGCCCCCCAAAAAAACACACCTACAAACATTAATTTACCGGAACCTGCACATTTCCAGCGAACAAGCTCACAAAGTCATGTTGTGAGGCAGGGATGTTCTCATGTCTCAAGAATACCTGATGTATTTAACATGTATACAGTTTTACTGATTAGGAAATGCACCAGACAACAGCTAAACATCCTCTCAAGGCTCTTCCCAATGCCTTTAGCCACGTTTATTAAGCACTTTTCATATATATATATATATATATATATATATATATATATATATATATATATATATATATATATATATATATATATATATATATATGTATAGTTAGTCCAGCTGGAAGAGTTAAATTGAATTTTGAATGTAATTTGCATTAGGGGACAACACCTAAAGCTCAGAATATAAGCAATAAATGTAGTTAACAGTATGACTTACCTTGAAATTACACCTATTCACAGAAAATAGGAAGGTCGCCTTTCATACCAGTTGATTAGATTAAAGTAATTTATTTACAACTTTGGTAACTAGAAATTAATATGGATAGGCTGGCAGTCCAGCCATCAAGGTACATGCAATGTACAATAAAAGGTTAACACGACTCTTACAAACTGCTTAAGACTGGCTGATATGTTATTTCAAATAAGCACAATGATAACACTGAGAGACCTGACAATGGCCCTTGTGGACGGCTTCTGCAGAAGATTTTTGCATGTGGCAAGATGGAAATGAGTCTTCTATGGCAATTGTTTTGCAAGGGCAGGGGCAGAACTTAGAAGAGCCAGATAACAGGATTCTGGAAAGGAATTCCAGGTTAGTATTCAGTGACACAAAGACTTTCTCTCCATGAAATTAATTATTCATGATGGAGGGGATTATCAATTAGATTTAATTAACACATGGTAACACTATGGTAACACTCTAATTAGTATCACAGAACAAACTTGAAACAAGTCATGAGGGCAAATGTGCATGCTAGGCTGGGGGAAACAAAGGGACTTTGCTTGGGAGAATGAAAAGTTGGAAATACTGAAAATGGAGAGAAATTTCCGAGAAGGAAAAGAACACAGGCGTTACTTGCAACTTCAAGACATTCCTTATTGCATCTGTGCATGGAATTCTATTGCAAAAGATGGATTCAGGCCGCAGAAGTCCTGACACGTGGCCAGTGGTAAGAGGACAGAACAGCACCAGCTTTGCGCTGTTAAGTTTCAAGTGACCTTGTGCTGTAGAGGCCTGGTGCGGAATGAGAGCTAGAGCGAGAGAGGTCACTGAGACACCCCGTTCAATCCCATTGGAGGGTACAGGACAATGGTAGATCTGGAAAAAGCAGTAATAACCAGTACAAAGGTCGAAGGGAAATAGGCCTTATAGTTAAGACTCACTAAGGGTCAGCCTAGCAGCTCAATTACTATCCTGACTGGCCCTTGTGCCCTAATGGCTTTCTGTCCCCCAATATCATTCAATATTGGGGTTAGGGCGTCTACATCTGTCCCCCCTAGTGGGGTCTCCTCCAGCCGCCATGAAATTTGATTTCCTACCTAACAGACTGGAGGGACAAATTTTCTAAATATGTGAAAGCTCCCCCTTCAAGAAGGCATTCACTCCCTTTTGGGTGTGAAGGCCATGGCTAAGTAAGTTATTTGTCTCGACTAGGCAGTTAGCTTCCCTAAATGAGTTGTAATTTTGCAATGCAACTAACTAAGATAACCTACCTAACTGTTAGGAGGGGATACTAGTTTTACTAACTTACTACAGCAGAGCCTAACACTATATAAAGGTGTCTACAGACTTCTACTGGATGTCTCTGACAACAGGGGAACTATATTCCTAGGCAAAGGTACATGGAAAAATGTGTCTTGTTGACATGGTCTACTATCTACTGCCCTGGCACTAAATTAAATGACATTGGCTTAATTAAATGCACTTATTTACAGATTACACACTCCTTTACGGAATAACACACGTAATATTTTTGGAAATGAGCAACCTGAAAGGTTAATTATGATGAGCAGTCAGGTGTGTACCAGCTTGAGTATGGGATAGTTTTATCATGAGGTTATTAACAGGGTTAGTACTACAAGATTGCCTAGGGTGTTAGATGTTAGTCTACTTGGGGAGAGATCACGCAGGCTGCCTCCTCTGGGTAGGTGCCAGGATCACTCTGAGATGGAAATGGCACTGTGCCAATGGGACACAAGCTCTTCAAGCTACCTAGATATGTTCATTTAAGAGTACGTTCTTTAAACCATCTATTAATTGCATTCATTTAAGAACCCCTCACGCTCTTCGAGCTGCCTAGATACGTCCATTTAAGAACACATTCTTTGAACAATCTATTAATTACGTTCACTTAAGAACTCCACGCTCTTCAAGCTACCTAGATATGTTCATTTAAGAGCACGTTCTTCGAACAATCTATTAATTACATTCACTTAAGAACCCCTCATGCTCTTCGAGCAGCCTAGATATACTCATTTAAGAGCTCATTCTTCAAACAACCAATTAATTACATTCACTTACGAACCCCTCATGTTCTTCAAGCTGCCTAGATACATTCATTTAAGAGCTTGTTCTGTGAACAACCGAGATAAGTTCAGTTAAGAACAGTCCTTTGAACAATCTTAATTACATTCTTTCAAGGACCCCTCTTACATTCCCCGAACAATGAAGATACATTCACTTAAGAACCATCCTTTGAACAATCTAATTATGTTCATTCAAGGACTCCCTTACGTTCTCCGAACAACCTAGATACATTCAATTAAGAACTGTCCTTCAAACAATCTCATTTCATCCAATCCAGGTAATATAGCCTTCTTCCTGTAATGAAAGCTTCCCTCAACGCCTTGGCAATATGGCTTCTTATGCTGATGAAATCAAAGCCCTTGTTGTTGTCAGAAAACCCCTGGGGCTCGAGGACCAAGAGTTGCAAGATTGGGTCAAGGGCGGGGAGGAAAGAGAGAGAGAACGGACAGAGAAGCCATGGAGGAAAGAGAGAGAAAGACCAGAGAAGCCAAGGAGGAAAAAAAGAGACAGAAAGAGGAAAGAGAGAGAAAGGAAAGAGAAGCCAAGGAAGAGCGAGACAGGCAAGAAAGACTAGCTCGGCAGGAGTGAGACAGGAAGGAAAGAATAGATAAGGAGAAGGATCGAGCCCATGAGCTCTCCACGGTCTCCCAAGGGGGCCGTAACCCTGCAACCGTGTCTCCTCAGTCCTTGCTACTGCCGCCAGCTCCAAATTGCCAAAATGGAATGACGAGAGAGAAAGACCAGAGAAGCCAAGGAGGAAAAAAAGAGACAGAAGGAGGAAAGAGAAAGAAAGGAAAGAGAAGCCAAAGAGAGCGACACAGGCAAGAAAGACTAGCTCGGCAGTAGTGAGATAGGAAGGAAAGAATAGATAAGGAGAAGGATCGAGCCCATGAGCTCGCCACGGCTGCCCAAGGGGGCCGTAACCCTGCAACCGTGTCTCCCCAGTCCTTGCTCACTGCCGCCAACTCCATGATGCCAAAATGGAATGACTCAGAGCCTGAGACCTGGCTTAACCAAGTAAAGAGGTCTTCAAGAACTTCAAACCCCCACCAGCAGAAATCTCTGTTCTTTGAAAAACACCTGGAGGGAAAGGGCCTTACCACCTGCTCCATTCCGTTAGCTGACAGTGGAAGGCTTGCAGAGATCTGAGGGACCATAACCAAGGCTTATGAGCTTACCCTTGAAAGATGGAGACAACACTGGAGAGGACAGTCGAAGGAGGCAGGTCAAACATGGGCTGACTGGACATGCCATAAGTCCTGAGCTCTTAGGCGGTGGCTGGATTCCCATAATGCCACCTCTGCAGAAGAAATCATAGAAACTTTCCAGCTCAATGATTTCCTATGCTACACCCATGCCCCCCGCCCTCGCTACCTATCTCTGTGATAAGAACGCTCCGACACTAGATGAGTGCTGCCATTTGGCAGACCACTGGAACACTCACCATCCTGCGGCCAGCTCTTGGGGGCATAAGATTTGGCCCTCTTCTCATATCTCTGGTCAACCTCCTCCTAAGAATGGACACCCTCAAAAAAAGCCTGTATGCAGCCATTGTAAAAGAACAGGGCACTCTATTGAACAGTGCCACTTGAAGGCTGAGAATCATACAGACTCTCTCTAAGTCCCCAAATGGGACCAAACCCAAACGAGCCAGACGGATGAACAAGAAAGGGCCTGCTCCCTCCACTGGGACAATACCAAGCAAAGATTACAGCAAGAATTATTGCACTGCCTGTGAGGTTTATGGGCACCCCATCCTATGGGCAAAATGCCCTAGTAAAGTGGCACCACCTCGAGGTAGCTACCTGCACGCCAGGTCTGTATTCAATGACATCGGCGCGCAAATCTCCCTCGTAAGGGAAGATAAGGTCCCCTAAGGGGCCAAGCAAAGATTACAGCAAGAATTATTGCACCTCCTGTGAGGTTTATGGGCACTCCGCCCTACGGGAAAAATGTCCTAGTAAAGCAAAAACCACGCCATTGCTTTGGTAGTTAAACATCCTAAAACCTTAGGCCCTCCAGCCGAAGATCCATATCTGTTGCACCGCCTTGAGGTTGCTACCCTGCATGTCAGGTCACAGCATTCAATGACACTGACGTGCAACTCTCCCTCATAACGGAAGGTAAGGTCCCCTAAGGGGCCACCATTGACAGACATCAAAAACCATTGAGGGTTTCAATTAAATGAAGTTGATTCTCTCCACTATCAAATTAAGGGTCACAAGACCTCAAAGATCTAAAATCTGCACTCTTCCAGTAGCTACTTACCTTCCTGGAGGCTATGACCTCCTCCTAGAACAGGACTTCTGGTTCCCTCTTAATTTACGAAAATCCATGGGTCCTAACCCCTCCAAAACTAAATCAAGCAACAAGAGTCCTCAAAGACCTGCCTTAAACCTGCTGCCAGTGCCACTTGCATGCCCTGAGCAGTGCCAGGCTCCTACCATCTCGACCATAGAGCCCCTGACAAATCCAATTCTTGTGCCAAGCCTTGCCCTAATGCCAGTGCCTGAGCACACCACAGATCTCTCTTCTGGAGATCCCGATTTTGCCTTAAACCCACTGCCAGTGCCACTTGAGCACCCTGAGCAGAGCCAAGCTCAATCCGTTCTGAGCGACGAGCCTTTACCAAGTTCAAGTCTAGTGCCAGGCCCTGCTCCAGTGCCAGTGCCAAGGCGGACCCTGAATCTTCCTTCTGGAGATCCCAAACTTGACGCAAAATCTCTGCCAGTGACACCTGAGTGTCATGGACAGTGCCACATTCTGCCCATCGCGGACGTCGAAGACATTCACAATTTAATTCCTGGGCCTGCCTTAGTTCCAGTGCCGGAGGGATCCCAGTCCAGACCGCCTCTCTCCCTCCGGCTTGGCACCTCTACCAGTGCCAGTATGAAAGCCCAGTATACTCGGGTCCCTTCCGGATTCCTCTGACCACGGTGGATGCTCACCTAAAGGTGCTGCCTAGCAACCCATGCCCGAGCTGGTCATTGTGACCTACAAGCCTCTCATGCCCACCACGACCTCTTCCTCTCTTTCCCAGTCCTCTGGAGACACGATCATGAGTAAGGATCCTGCCATATCTCAACGGGCAAATGAACTCAAGGAACTACGATGACTAGTAGTAGAGCTTGTTATGAATGCCCCTGCTTTGGCTGTCAAAGAAGCTGGAACAGGTGGCACTTCGAAGTCTTCCTTGGACTCAGTTCTACGAAGTCCCCCTACCAAGTCAAACCATCGACCTAAAGGAGGTCCACGGAGGAAGGGTCACGGGCATAGAAGACTCCAGGTGCCTAAAGAGAGCTTTTGAGCTCTCCTTGCACTAGTGCCCTCTGACACCTTTATCTTAAGAAGAACTTTGGCACCTCTATCCAGAGGAGGATGCCAGGCTTCTTCCCTTGTTTATTCTTCTTATAACCTTGTGATTTAACTTCTTTTAATATTTTCTTTTACAGCTTTGATCATTTTTCTTTTTCTTTCCAATCTCTTAATTTAATATTTTCTTGGCAACTTTGCCTATTCATGAATCACTGTAAAACCTTATTTTGCTTCCCACCCTGCCAATGCAAAGTGCAAATTGTCAGACCCCTTTTTGTACTGTGAGTCCTTTGACTTCTTTTTTCATGCTCACAAAGGTATAGTACATTTTAAATTGAATATAATAAAGCCATTAGGCCTTGACCGCATGAATGCCACACCTGGCACTGTTCCATTACCATTGACATTGGCAGATGCCCCTGTCAAAGGAATCGCACCCTCTGACTGCCTTCACCACTTCCACCAGCCCCTACCAGTGTGAATAATGCTTTTGGGTTAAAGAATGAACATAGCCATTTCACAGGATAAGAAATATAATTCTGGTATATTGATCATAATTTTTCCTTAACAGCCATCACTTACTCTTGCATCTGTTGTTCGTTTTCCTTGTAATGTAAAGCCTGAATCCCTGACTCGCAAAGACCGTGTACTTTACATACTTGACTATCCTTCATTGTACTTAGCTTTGTGCTGCAAGGCACCTGTGTTGTTAGTGCCACACCTGGCACAGGGCTGCTGTGTACAAGTATCGTGGCATCACCTAACATAAGCCCACAAATTCTTCATTGTAATGCCTCCTGAAGGTTCCCTAACAGCATGACTTTGAACTGTCAAAGTAACCTTATTAATTAAGTGCATGACTAACCTTAGGTTTTAATGCCATACTAATTCAGTTATCACTTTCCATGTTGTCACCTAGATTCATGAAATGTCAATCCACAGAATACTTTAATTTTGAATTTGCTATAATGCTGCTTTAAAGTAATAACATGAAAAGTATAAGAAATTAACTTGCAACGTACCGTATCTATGTTAACATAAGGCTTAAAATTGAGTGAGTTGCATTTTGCATTTGATTAACTTGCAGAATTGACGAATTTTCTAGAGTGTAATATTACCAGAAAAGGGAAGTATAGAGAGTTATCAGACTGTTCAGTTGAGCTAACTTAGTTGTTGACATTTCCAACCAATTCAAAGTGCAATTGTCAACTTTGTGGGGGAGTTGTGACGTGGGAAACCAACTCAACCTCCAAACTGTCTTATAATGTAAATATAGTAGTGTTCATACTGATAACTAACTGAGGAAGGGCTTGAGAAACTCAGCCCCTTCATAAGTTCTCACCATGCTTCCCCCTTTGGTAAATCTCTTAGTATTTCCTAGACCTGGTGACTGCTTGAAAAACCTCTTTCAGACAAAGACAAATGGAGATGAAAATCCTGCCTCACGGATGAACCAGCTTTTGGATGAAGTCTGGGAGAAAAGGTGAGTCTTCCACAGTAACCAGCGAACACATGGTTGCCAGAGGTCACCTGGATAGGAAACGGAAGGTGGTGACCTGTGATTTGGCCGCCATCTTGACCCATGAGGCCAGACGCCAGCGCTCTGAGCTCCACCTGAGAGAAGAGGAAAAATAATCCACCAAGGTTATAAAAAGTCAGGCACCAGCAGCCTCGCCCTCAGAAACACCTCAGAAACCCTCTTGGCAGCAGAACCCATATGCTTGCCCCTTGCTTGCTCCATTTGCGCTTATCCCTTGTGACCATCTTGTGGCCCCCCAAGTAACTTACCAGTGCAACCCATGAAACTCATCCCTCCATTCCTGGTGAAATTCGACAAGGCTCTCCATCGCTCCATTTTAAGGTAAGGTCCTGATTTGAGGCTCTTTCAACAGTCATGTATCTTTGATCTTTTGCTGAATTTAATTTTCTTTCCTCAGTGCGATTTCTCATAAAACTTGAGTTAGTTATGTCAGTGTGTAATTTTAACGTAAGCACCTTGTACAGGAATCGAGTTATCTTGGTTCCATATGTGCAACACTCCATTTATCCGAAATCGCTATATTTCCCTTCATAAACACTTGCCTTCTCAATTGCAGATGGTGTTGTCAGCTGTGGAAACAACTGTTTGTCTTGTGCTCCTTGCCGTGGCCTTGCCACTGCAAGCAAATCTACAGTGTCCCTCTCAAGAAGATTACCCCTAGAACTTCAGTATTTGAGTAACTGCTGTAATATTTGATCACACGGCAGAGCTTTGTTTTACCTGCCTGTTATTCCCATTCTTCTGATTAAAGTGTTTTAAATGTAAATATATTTCATTTAAAGTGACCCAAGTGTTTATCTGCAACAGTTCCTTGTTGAAGTAGGGCCTTCAGCCCAACTGTTTCCTTTATGAGTTTTTACCTGACCTAGAAATTGCAGTCAGAACCTATAATTGTTATGGTAAGTCCCCTGTCCATCAGCTAGACCCTAGAAGAGGATCATTGAGCCAGGAATAAAGTAAGTAGGTCAGAGTAATAACATACATATATATATATATATATATATATATATATATATATATATATATATATATATATATATATATATATATATATATATATATATATATATATATATATATATATATATATATATATATATATATATATATTTTCCCTGGTTGAAGTGCTATGATATTCCTTTTAACTGTGTCGTTGCACGGGACTAAAGATCTTGCTTCACTCCAGTTAATAGGACGAAGCAAGATCTTTAGTCCATGCAACGACACAGTTAAAAGGAATATCATTGAATCTTGTTTTATCAAGTCAAGTAATGAAAGTGTTCTAAATGTAAGTCTTGGTTCGTTTAAACTTGATGCCTCCATAATTAAAAAAGTTTTTGATAAATATAAGCAAAATTAGTATTCAGTTTTATACATGTTTCTGCAATTTGAATGGGTAAGATTCCGCATCTCTTATGTTAAGTATTTGGTTCTAGTTTGTGACAGCGTGATCCCGGATTTTCTTGGGTTACCCTTTTGTTTATTACTCCTTGGCAATTAACCATCTGGTATTCAATTATATTCATGTTTTTGGATTTTGTATGGCTAAACTTTCGTATCTCTTGTAGTTAGGCCTATGTTTTAGTTTGTGACTACTTGATCCCGGATTATCCTGGATTATCTTTCTGTTTATTGCCCTTTGACAAGTGGCCATCTGGTATGCTTGTTCTCTTTGTTTACTTTGTAACCTTCCTTTCATCTGTGTCTCATTTGTGCCCAGACGATGCGTTAATAAACTTGAAAGCGCTTTGTACTGAACTTCTGCCTGTCATTTTCCTGTGGGATTCGCTTATACACTGAAGTCATGTGCATTTACTGTGATTTTTAAGCATATATATATATATATATATATATATATATATATATATATATATATATATATATATATATATATATATATATATATATATTATTACAGACTGGGCCTCTTTGGAAGACTGCAAGGGGGTTTTTCTGAATTTTTACTGCCAAAGGGGCAAAAAGAGAACACCAAGCTGTAACCAAAGGGAAATGATAATTGAAGAACTTGTAAAGTCCCTGCTCAACGGGTTCTCTATGATGAACACCCCGTTTTCTGCGGTGCCTTCACAGCTGACCCAAGATCGCACGTACACAACCTTATTATCATTATTGTGATGTGTATATTTATTACCTGTTCATTTGCCCTTGTACCCAGTATATGTGTCAGTATTTTTTGTCCATGTTTTCTATATGTACCAGCCCTGTTTTGTGTAGAGAAATAGTTTGACCTTGGGTCACTTGTAAATTTTGTACTGGCAGTCTCTGCGTATACGCTGACGTCCGCACACTGCTTTATAAGCTGGTCGCTTCATCAATAAACCAGCTCTTTCTTTAGCACCTCCCACAGTGGTGACCCCCAGAGTGGTTCCCGAAGCCATTAACGGACCCAAACGGTGACTTAGTCTTGGCCCGATGAACTAACCCATGCCCCTGACAGACCAACCGAGGGCGGCCCTCAGCATAAAGCTGCTGCCGTTCACCCATCAAAACCCAGCGTCCTGGCTCTACAGGGTCAAGGGGCAATTCAGGGTGGCAGGCCTGACCAACAAGGTGTTGAAGGCGGACATAGGTATCGACACCCTACCGGAGGAGATATACAGGAAGGTCGCCCCGTGGGTGACGTCAACCACGAGCCCTGCCACCTTCCAGGAATTAAAGGCCACTCTCGTCGAGACCTGCTCCCTGCCGGTCTCTGAGAGAGCCGCCCACACCCTCGACCTTGCCATCAACCCCCAGCAGGACACGAACCTCTTGGAGACGTGGCATGCCCTCCAGGACCTCCTCCTCTTCCCTGAGATGGACAGCAGTGGCAGGCACAAAGAGATTAGCCTGTCGAGGGAGATCCTCCTGCGGCAGCTACTCTCAGAGGTCCATGGGCAGATCATGGAGCCTTACACCCTGCTGGTCGGGGACCTGATAAGGGTGGCGCAGCAGCTTACGGACTCCACAAGGGCGGCTAAGAGGGTGTCCATGCCCGCACACCCCATCAACTGCCTCCAGCCGGAGGACCCCACCACAGAGTGCATCAGTGTCATCGCCAGGAGGTGGCCACCCCACCACCAGAAGAAGGAAAGGCCGGGGCTTTGCTACTACCACCAGAGGTTTGGTAAAGATGCCCAGAATTGCGAAGCCCCCTGCTTTTTCGCCCATCCAAAAAATGGGGGAGGCGGCAGCCACCCTCACAGGCCACCATGGCAGCAGCATCCAAAACACCCAGGAGCCCCACACCAGTAGGCTTCTACGTCCGTGACACTATCTCTGGCAGGATGATGCTGATCGACCCTGGGGCAATGCGGTAAGTGTTCCCGCCTTCCAGAGAGGACTGCAGGATCCCGCCAGACCTGGCTGCCTCCCTGACGGCCGCCAACGGGTCCTCCATCCTCTCCTTTGGCACCAGGCTCCTGTCGGTCTCCATCCTTGGCTGGAGATACAAGTGGAACTTCATCGTTGCGGACGTTAGGACCTCTCTCCTGGGTGCGGACTTACTCGCCCACTTCGGACTGGCAGTCGACGTCGGCCGCAAGCGCTTGCTGGACACTGAGTCCTGCCAGTCCCTGTCCCTGTCGCCGGGCAAAAGGGCGCCCACAATCTGTTTCGTCGCTCCCCATCATTACGCCTCCCTCCTGAAGGAATTCCTGGAGGTGTTCAAACCTGAGCTTCGTCAGGTGCCCAGGGCCCCCTCCAAACATGGGATAAATCATCACATCAAGACAAGGGGCCCCCCGACGCACGCAAAGTTCTGGAGGCTTCCCCCACAGTGCCTTCAGGAGGCCAAGAAGGCCTTTGCTGAGATGGAGCATATGGGCATGTGCAGGAAGGCCCCCATCCCATGGGCCTCCCCCCTTCACATGGTGCAGAAAACGGATGGCTCCTGGAGACCCTGCGGCGACTACAGGCAGCTCAACCTTGCTACAGAGCCCGACCACTACCCTCTACCAAACATGCAAGACCTGACGGCCTCCTTCCACGGGGCCAAAATATTCTCAAAACTAAATTTCTTAAAATCATATTTCCAGGTACCAGTAGCTCCAGAAGACATCCCCAAAACCGCCATCATCATGCCCTTCGGGTCCTACATCTTCACCTTCTCCACCTTCGGCCTGAGAAACGCAGGGATGACCTTTCAGAGACTGATGGACAGCATCCTGAGGGACCTGAAGTTCTGCGTCTGCTACATCGATGATATCCTAAGTTTTTCCAGATCCCACAAGGAACACCTTCGGCACATCCTGAAGGTCCTGCAGCACCTGCAGGAGAATGGTCTCATCATCAGGTTCGACAAGTGTACCTTTGGCGTCGGTAAGGTGGAATTCCTGGGTCATGAGATATCCACGGGAGGTGTCCGCCCAGTTGCATCGAAAGTCGAGGCTGCCGTCAGGTTCCCCACCCCTACCTCCATCAAAGCCATACAAGAATTCCTCAGGATGGTCAACTACTACAGGAGGTTCATCCCGGGGGTTGCGCACACCATGGCCCCCCTGATGGAGATCCTCAAGGGCCGTCCGAAGACCTTGGTGTGGGGCCCTGACCAGCAGCGGGCCTTCTCCCTGATGAAGGCCGCCCTCGCCAAGGCAACAGCTTTGGCCCACCAGGACCCCAGTGCTCCCCTCCAGCTAACAACGGACGCCAGCAACGTCTCCTGTGGGACCGTCCTGGAACAGGTTCTCAACGGAGCCTCTCAGCCCATCGCCTTCTTCAGCAGGAAGCTCAGCCCCACCGAGTCCTATTACAGCACCTTTGACAGGGAACTCCTCGCGGTGTACCAGGCGATACACCACTTCAAATTCCTCCTGGAGGGTACGCCCTTCACAGTTTGGACGAACCACCAGCCGCTGGTCGACGCCTTCACAAAGCTGGGGGATGCATGGTCCTCTAGGCAGCAGCAGCACCTCGTGGCCATCGCGGAGTTCACCTGAACCATCAGGTACCTCCCTGGCAGGAAGAACCCAGTAGCCGACGCCCTTTCGAGGATCGAAATCGATGCAGTGCAGCTCGGGATCGACTACGGGGACCTCGCCCGGGAACAAGCCGCCGACCCAGAGATTCCAGCTTACCGCACCGCCATCATGTCGCTAAAGTGGAAGGACGTGCCCCTCGCCCCTGGAGGGCCAACACTGCTGTGTGATGTAAGCACTGGCCACCCCTGCCCACTGGTGCCCGCCTCCCGTCATCGGCTGGTCTTTGACGTCATCCACGGACTGTTCCACCCCTCCGGCAGGACGACGGCCAGGCTACTGGCAGAGAAGTTCGTCTGGCACGGCATATGGAAGGACTCAATGGCCTGGGCAAGGCAGCGCATACAGTGCCAGGCCAGCAAAGTAGGGCGGCACACCAAATAGGGGGTGGGTGACTTTCCCCAGCCAGGGAGACATTTCGGGCACATCCACGTCGACGTAGTGGGTCCTCTTCCCCATCAGGAGGAGCCAGATACCTTCTGACAGTCGTCGACTGCTCCACCAGGTGGCCCAAAATGACACCCATGGAAGAAGCCACCCCCAGTGCGTGCGCAGAGGCCCTCCTCTCCAGCTGGATTAGCCAATTTGGTGTCCTGGACCATATAACTACTGACAGGGGCCCAGCCTTCCTGTCTGAGCTGTGGACCGCCCTGGCATGCCTGCTGGGGACCACTCACCACAGCACCACTGCCTACAACCCCGCAGCCAATGTAATGGTGGAAAGGTTCCACAGGTCCCTGAAGGCGTCCCTCATGGCTCGTTGCACCGCCGAGAACTGAAGTACCAGCTGCCCCCGGGTCCTTTCTCGGGCTGAGGATCCCCCCAGAGCCAACGGCGACATGTCCACAGCAGAAAAGGTTTTCGGGGAGTCCCTCGTAGTCCTGGGGGAACTCATCACAGAGGAACAGGATGACTTAACAACGCAGAGGCTCTGCGACAGGGTTGGGAAGTTCGCCACCTGCTGGGAGACATATACCAACAGGACGTCCCCCTTCATGCCTCCCAGTCTGTCCCCAACCACCCACGTCTTTGTCAGGAATGATGCCGTACGTCCACCCTTAACCAGGCCCTACAGGGGGCCTTTCCCTGTACTTGAGAGAAACAAGAAGGCATTCCAGGTGGCCGTCCATGGGAAGGAAGACTGGGTATCGATAGACCGCCTCAAGCCCGCGTTCCTGGAGGAAGATGTCGGGGGCACTTCCCGAAGGCCCTCGCAGGAGGTGGTGCCCCCTCAGCCCGCCCCGCCCGCAAGAAAACCTCGTGGGCGCCCCCAGAAGGCCCCGGGTCCGGGCAGGAGTGCAACCCAACACTCCCATCCACAAGGGACCGAAGAAGTCGAACACACCCCAGCTGGCATTGAGAAGGCGCGGACCCCTCTGCCGCCCCAGCAGATACCTGCTTTGATCAGACGTCACCTACGTCTTGGGTGGGGGGGAGTATTGTAAAGTCCCTGCTCAACGGGTTCTCTATGATGAACATCCCATTTTCTGCGGTGCCTTCACAGCTGACCAGAGGTCGCACATACACAACCTTATTATCATTATTGTGATTTGTATATTTATTACCTGTTCATTTGCCCTTGTATCTAGTATATGTGTCAGAGTATTTTTCTGTCCAACCAGCTATTGTTAATCATCATGTTTTCTATATGTACCTGTCCAGTTTTGTGTAGAGAAATCTTTTGACCTCGGGTCACTTGTAAATTTTGTACTGGTGGTCTCTGCATATACGCTGACGTCCACACACCATTTTATAAGTGGGTCGCTTTATCAATAAACCAGCAGTACTTGTCTTCCTGCTCTTTCTTTAGCACCTCTCACAAACTTACCTTGACTTTACCATTAGTTAATCAGGGATTGAAAGGTTGCCATGTGGAATGAGTATCTAGTTACATTAACTGAATTTATTTACTACAGAATAATCAAGAAGGTAATCTGAAAGGCTGATGATACAGCAATTAAGAACAGATAATGGGGAAAATCAGTTGGTAAGCGTAGCAAAGCTCTGTATCTGACGAGGTGACTTTGTCTTGAATAAATTGGCTATCTTGTATGCAACGAAAGGGAACAAATTATTGCTCCGGACTGCAGCGATCAGGGACTCCTTGTGGTATTGATGTGGCAGTACTTTAAGGATTTGATTCACAAGGCGGTGGTTCGACTGAGCAGAGCGTGGCAGAACTCCTGGAAAAAAGCCAGGATTAGCAATCTAGTACAAAGAATTTCTCTTACATGAAAATTATGCACTATGTAGGACTTGATCAGTTGAATTACTTAAATTAATTAGCCCTTAGTTAACACTATGGAGGGAATAATCTAACACTGATCACTGAATTGAATTAGATGGGTCTCAACACAAGTCATGGGGGCGAATCACAGGCTAATTGGTTCGTAGGTTGGCTTAACAAAGGGGCTTTGTTTTAGGAGAATGAAAATTGAAATTTGGAGAAATGGAAAAAGAATTTCAAGGAGAGAAAGAAGATGGCTTATTCACTCATTGCTGTTGACGTACCTGATGCCCGTAGATGTTTTGTGCTTAACATGTAGGGGCTTGGCTGATCAACTTGATTAGTTGTCACCAGTGGGAGGAGTGGAAGGCGCCCTACTGTACACATTGCTGGTTTTGCGCAGAGTGCATGGGTGTGAGAGTCCAGGGCATGCTCCACCAAGTTGTTTTCGTTTGGATTGTAGGCCTTGGTCGATCTGCAAAAGTCACACAGCCAGCAAAGAGGGTGGAGGAAAATAGGTCTTATGGTTAAGTACTCAGAGGTTAAGCTCCTAGCTACCTCACAGCCTGGATTCACCTATATCACTCATAGATGGGTTCATCTGTGGGACATGTGATGGGGTGGGGGATCAAAAGGGGTTCTATTGTCCTCGCTTCCGCTCAGGTGAAGCGGGGAATGCTCTTTCTTAGTTCAAAATTAGCATTGACCTACCTTCCCATCAAGACATTGGGTCTACCAGTCAAATGAGAAGTGTTTTTATTCACAAATTCAAAATATTTCCTAGCTGGCTACGAGGGAGGAATGAAAATACATGAAAGGTTCCCCCTTTGAAAAGGCATTCACACCCTTTCAGGCGTGAAGGTCTTGGTTAAGTAAACTACTCGTCCAAACTAGTCAGCTAGTGTCCCTACATGAACTGAGCTTTTGCACTGCAATAGCTAAATGGACCTACCTAACAGCTAAGAGGGAAAATCGGCTCCTAGGCATTGGGTGCAAGGTAAATCTTTGACAATGCCTACTATCCTATGGCTCTGGCACTAACTAAATGAGAAGGACCTAACTAAGTGCACTTAACGTTGGATTATGCAATACTTTATGAATAACACACGCAATAAAATTGAACATGAGCAACCTGAAGGGTTAGTTATAGTACTTGACCAGGGGGTGTACCAGCTTGAGTATTGGATAGTTTTGGATGATACAGGGTTAGTAATAAAAATGCCTAGGGTGTTAGTGGTTAATCTACTTGGACAGAGATTACTCAGGCTACCTTCTCTTGGTAGGTGCCAGAATCACTCTGAGATGGAAGCAGCACTGTGCCAATGGGACACGAGTGCTAAGGAGAGCCGGTGGCTCTCGTTAGTTAATGGGATCTCTTCCGCCCCTTTTTCTTCTTCTTTTTCAAGGGCCTCCAAGGTCTGGCTATGCCATTCCTAGGAGGTGATGAGGGCACCGACTCTTGGCAAAGCCAGAAGTGCCGTCAGGAGCAGAATCATAGGTAGCTCTAGTAACTACGGGCTGGTTCCCTACTTCGGCTGCTGCGACAACCGTCGTAAGGGTAGAGCCAGCGTCTGCATCCTGGCTGGACAGTTCCGGGTCTACCAGAGAAGGTGTAACATCCAGGTTCGCCAGAGGGTCATACTCAGTAGTGGAAAGAGATTGGGAAAAGAAACATCAGGGGTCGGAGGCTCACAATGGGCAATGATTAATTCGGTGAGATTTAGCGGTTCTCTTGTAGGAGGATCCAGGTCATGGTTTGTATCCGACACTGGCACTAACTTGGGGCCAGGCACGGAAATCAAGGTTAGTGTAGAGGCTCCGTCCGAGATAGGTTGAGCTTGGCACTGCCCAGTGCTCTCAAGTGGCACTGGCAGAGGATTGGGGTCAGGTGTGGCTGACGAGGGACCCAGGGGTGCAAGACCCCTCAGTGTACCTGAAGGAGTGGGAGACAGAGATTGCTGTCTTGGGTGGAGGGCAGAGCCTCTTAGACTTGTTGTGGCAGTGGTATCTGCTGCGGCTAGCTTGCTGGGGCACCTTGCCCAGTTTTCAGAGTGCCCTCGTACGTTGCAGATCCTGCAGCGGTACTGGGTCGTGTCCCTTCATGGTGAGGGAAGAGATTTTTGGTGGCCATCCTGTTGTGAGGACTGAGGACTGGGCCTGGAGTGGTTTAGATAATGTTCTGTCAGTTGCACACCTTGGTGCATGGAAGGTTGGGCTGATGGTGGCACAGCTGTCACAGTAGCTGTGTCCCGGTCAGGTTGGGTTGGAGTGGCCTCCCTGGTGGAGGTAGATAAGGAACAGAGTGGAATGGGGGACAGACATCCCCTGAGAATGTCTCGTCCTAGCAGGAACTCCACTCTGTGCTGGATGCGATTCACCACGCCAAGGCTGAGATTGGGTGCCCCAGGGGGTAGTTACCCTGAGTTCGACTGTTGGAATGGTCTTGGAGTGGTTCTCTACCCAGGTCATCATCCACCTGGTCTTCTCATCCACAGTGGCACTGGCTGGCACTTGGGCCCGATCAATCAGGCTAATATCTGAGCCAGTGTCTACTGTGGCTGACAGGTTCACTGGTAGGCTAGAGCCATCCAGAGGGGCCACTGAGATGGGCTGTGTCCAGACCTGCCCAGGGTGAGACCTCTCTGACGGCAAGGCCATGGAGGATGTGGCACTAATCAGGTTGACGTGCCTGGGATAGGGCACATGTTTCAAGCAGGCAGGATATCCGGAAGAAGAGTGCCCTGGAGCTCCACAGTCTCGGCAGGGTCCCCTGGAATGGGCTGATTGTCCTGCGGTGACGGTCTGTGGAGGAGGTCAAGCAGACGCAGAAGGAGAGTAGGTTTGGTGGTGCAGTTGGTGCAAGTGGGTTTGCTAGGCAGGTCATTCCTTGGGCAAGTTGAGCCTGAGGGGTACCCGGGTGGCGCTATGAGGAGTTGGGACGTGCTGTGGGATTGGTTAAAAGTTTCCCAGGTGTCGGCCAAGCAGCAGGCTTCCATAAGTGTGGGGGGTTGCTTATCACTGAGATACACAGCAAGGGGCCCAGGCACACATTGGAAAAGATCCTCCATCATGGTCCTATTGAAGAGGTCCACGAAGGTCGTGCAGTAGAGGGAATTCAACCCAGCGAGTCCCAGACTGGGTCTTGTGACAGGCCCATTCCGTCCAGGACCAGCCGACTTCCTTGGCAAGACCTCAGAACCGTTGTCTCCATTTCTCAGGGGTTATCTCATAGGCCTTGGTGATGACCCTACGGACTTCGGCCAGGTTGCCCCTTTGACTCTTCTCCAGCAAGAGGAGGGCTGCCTTTGCTTTTCTGTCCAGGTGTTTGGTCAGCACTAAGGCCCTCTTGGCCTCAGTGGTGTTGAAATTATCGAAGAGCGCCTCGACCTCTTCTAGCCGGGCTTCCAGCTCTTCCTCAGTCCACTTGGGGACTAGAGAGTTAAGGCTTGAGAGCGTAACATTTGGTGCAGCAGGTATGGGGCTGGAGGCTTGTTGGGCTGCTATAGCTTCAGCGCTTTCCTTCTGTGCTCTCTCCAGCTCGAGCTCCTTTTCTATGAGAGCCAGCTTGCTTGCCTTAAGAGCTTGCTCGCTATCCTTGAGGGCTAATTCGTGCTGTCTTCTCCTTTCTTCTCTTTCATCCTCCAGCCTCCTCTGTTCGGCTTCCTCCTTCCTCTGAGCTTTTCCATACTTCCTCTGCTCTTCTTCATGCTTCCTCTGCTCTTCTTCATACTTCCTCTGCTCTTCTTCATGCTTCTTCTGCTCTTCTAGCTGCTCTTTCACTCACTGGGTGAGTTCCCGTCCTGTGAAACCTGCGTCCCTGCCCACGTTCATGAGGACATGGTGTTGTTCTAGAGACATGGTCTTGGTTTACGAGGAGGATTAGGGAAAATGGTCTGTGACGATGGTGGAAGTGTCCTGTAATGTGATGGCACTTCAGTGATAGTGGCACCCCTTTAATAAGATGGCACTGGGGTTGAGTGTGCTGTGTGAAGGTCACACTGGTGGAGCAATCCTGAAGGATGTCTGATCCTTATGGGCAGGTACGCTATTGGTGTGGAAGTGATCCTGAAGGTATAATATTCCTTATGGGCAGAAACACTTAGGAAATGGGAGTGATCCTGAAGGTGCTACAGTCCTTCTGGGCGGATGCACTGTTGGTGGCACTCTGTATCTCCGGTACAGGTGCAGTGGCCTATGGGTGATTACTTTGATTTGGTGGCACTGTGGTGCCGGTGTGCTCCGGGGAGCAATACAATCAAATGGCAATGAAGGAGTGGCACTCTGCCTGAGGCAGAAGGTAAGTAAGGGGTAAGAGGGAAAGGAGAGACTCTGGCAGAAGCAAGTGGGGAGTAAGAGGGAAGGAAGAAAGGTAAGTGCTTCAATATTTTTAATTGACTGGCAGCGCCTCAGAGTAGGAGCACTATGGAAACAGAAACCCTTGGGCTTGCACTTGTGGGAGGCTAGTACGAAGAACTAGTGGTTGCTTCCTAACATGAGGAAAAGGAAGTTATGGGGTTTGCATGCAATAAGCGATTTGGTGCTTGTGGCATACGCAAGGCTTGGATAATGAGTTCCCACTCGTGCACGGCAGTTGATAAATGTTATAAAATGGCAGTACATATGCCCTATGATGTACGAGAATTCACTCCGTGGCTGAGCACTTAACGGAAATAGAAAGGAGATAGGGAAAGTAATTCAGTGAACGCGGGCGCATATATAAACTCGCGCACTGTATGTAAATGAGTAAGGAATAATGGATTGGGATCTTAAAAGATCAAAGGTTGGATAAAACTAAAGAAAATTCTTGTTGTATTTGGTTTTATGACTCGTGGGTTTAATTTCCAATACTCATTGCTTAACGTTAGTATCCCCTTGTTATGAAGAAAAGCAAAAAAAAGTCTCTCTCTCTCTCTCTCTCTGAGAGCGTAGTGTAATGGAACGCTAGGCGTTTAGGATTTAAGTGACTTTAACTTTTGCTTAAGATAAATGAATTACTTTGCACAATTACGTTAAGTTACGTTTCCTTTTTCTCTTTCCAAAATGAACTTTTGTGATTTACATAATTTGACTGATTCGCTCTCGCCATGACAAGTGATAGTAAGTAAGATTGCAGATTATTTTAAATATATTCAAGTCTTCGTGAAGGTTTACATTAAGTTGAAAAGTGATGAAACTTTGTTCAGTGTAAACGAAAGATGTGGGATCAAGTCAGGTGGGTGGAAAACAGCTGTCCGCTCACTCGCTCACTTTGTCGTGCGCGAACAGAGAATGGGGAAGTGTTGGAGGGAAAACTAAAAGAACTCTACTTTCTTGGCTGAAGGCGGTTTCAAATGCAAAATGAATTATTTAACTTTAACATCAGCAATGCGTTACGTTACTTAATATCAGATGTGGTTTTGTTCAATAACTACGCTTGGGATGTTTTCCTTGTTACGACAATGGGAATGATTTGCGCAGGCGCCAACTGAACAGAGCGTCTACTCACTCCCATCAGCGTCGTGATGCCAGAAATCGGTACTCTTGTAAAGTCTCTGCTGAGCAAGTTTTCTTTGGTGATGGCCCATTTTCTTTGAATCTGCAATTCGTCACACCTGACGGGCCAGTCACGTAAATTCATTCATTTAAACTGTGTATGTAATTATTTATCTGTCTTCAATTTATGTACCGTGTATTTCTTCTTTCGCAGGGATCAAGATTGTATTCAACTTTAATTCTGTCTATTTTCCCATTGTAAATAATACTCGTTCGCTGTATTTTATTGTTAATTGTTATCGACCTCAGGTCACCTATGCCCTCATTGTGTTTCGCGGCGTGACGCCAGTCTGCCGCTATATAAACCGCCTGGATCATGAATAAATCAGCAGTTAACTTTGCTCGTTTCTTTTGCACCTCTTAAAGTGGTGACCCCGGAGTGACTCCCGAAGCCATTAGCGGACCCACATGGCGACTCAGTCTTGGCTTCAGGAGCTTACTCTCGCCCTTAGTGGACTAATCACGGCGCTGAACCAGCGTTTGGGTGTGCTGACTCTCGTCGGCAAAATCATCAGTGTCATTAGCGGACTCACACAGCACGCTCCCAAGTGCGTTTTGATGCGAGCACCCTACTCCATTTAAGAGGGCAAAGAGCGAGTATGGACGCGGACATCCCTTCCCTACTTCAGTTAACCGCCGACCTCACGGACTCGGAGGTCTACCTCCCTCCCATATCACCTGAGCCCGTCCCCGCGCCGAGGCTCTCACGCTTCTCCACACTCCTACCCACGCCCAGCACTCTCCCCAGCCTGGCGGGACAATCAAGGGCCACCCTGTCCATAAAACTGCTGCCGTTCACGCAGGGGAATCCGTCGGCATGGCTCTACAGGGTAGAGAGCCAGTTCAGGATTGTGGATCTTAACGACGAGGTGCTGCAGGCAGATATAGTACTCAATGCCCTGCCGGAGGAGATCTACAGGAAGCTCGTCTCATGGGTGTCTGACGCATGCCCCCCTACCTACCACCTCCTGAAGAAAACCCTCCTCGAGACATGCTCCCTGCTGGTTGCTGAGCGGGCCGCCCACGCCCTTGACCTTGCCATCAACCCGCAGCAGGATCAGAGCGTCATGGAGTCATGGGGCATGATCCAAGACCTCCTCACCCTCCCAGACACCGACGGCAGTAAAAAGAAGCGCGAAATAAGCCTGTTGCGGGAGCTCCTCCTCCGCAAGCTCCTCCCGGAGGTCAGCACACAAATCCCTGAGCCCTACGCGATGCCCCTCGAAACCCTGATTAGCACAGCACAGCACTTGACGGACTCCATGCAGGCAACGAAGCGGGTACCAGTGCCCACACTCCCAGTCAGCACCATCCAGCAGGAGGAGGGCGCAGAGCAAGAGGTCAACGCCATCACCAGGAGGCGCTCAGCGCCTCCCAGCAGGTAGAGTTCCCCGGGTCTTTGCCACTACCACAGGCGGTTCGGCTAGGATGCCCGGAACTGCCTGCCGCCCTGTTCATTCGCCCGTTCAAAAAACGGGGGAAGCGGTGGCCAGCAGGACAAGCCACCATGGCAGCAGAAGAACCCAGGGGCCCAGAACCAGTAGGCTTCTACGTCCGTGACACCATCTCTGGCAGGATGATGCTGGTCGACACAGGGGCTGTTAGATCAATCTTCCCAGCATCTAGAGAGGATCGCAAGTGAGAACCGGACCCGGCTGCCTTCCTGACGGCCGCCAACAGGTCCCCCATCCTCTCCTATGGAACAAGGCCCCTGTCGATCTCCATCCTTGGCTGGAGGTACTCCTGGGACTTCGTCGTCGCGGACATTAGGACCCCGCTCCTGGGTGCAGATTTCCTGGCGCACTTTGGGCTGGCAGTCGACATCGGTCGCAAGCGCCTCCTCGACACAGACTCCTGCCAGTCCCTCCTGTTGGCAATGGGACCCAAGGCACCCACCATCTGCTCCGCCGCCCCCCACCAGTACTCACAGCTGCTGACGGAGTTCCCTCATGTGTTCAGGCCCGAGCTCTGCAAAAAGCCTGGGGCCCCAGCCAAACATGGCATATATCACCACATAAAAACAAAGGGCCCCCCTGCACATGCGAAGTTCCGGAGGCTTCCCCCTCGGCTCCTTCAGGATGCCAAGGACGCATTCGCCGAAATGGAACGGATGGGAATCTGCAAGAAGGCTTCTAGCCCGTGGGCCTCCCCCCTCCACATGGTGCAGAAACCAGACGGCTCCTGGAGACCCTGCGGCGACTACAGGCGGCTCAACCTTGCAATGGAACCTGACCATTATCCCCTGCTGAACATGCAGGACCTCACAGGAGGTTCATCCCCGGGATCGCACACACCACGGGCCCCCTGATGGAGATCCTGAAAGGCCGACCAAAATCCTTGTTGTGGGACCCAGCCAGCAGCAGGCCTTCTCCCTGATGAAGGCCGCCCTCGCCGAGGCAACCGCCTGGCCCACCAGGATCCCAACGCCCCCCTCCAGCTGACAACAGACGCCAGCAACGTCGCCTGTGGTGCTGTCCTGGAGTAGGTCATCACCGGCGCCCCCCAGCCCATCGCCTTCTTCAGCAAGAAGTTCAACCCCGCAGAGGCCTGCTACAGCACCTTTAACAGGGAACTCTGCTCAGTGTACCGTGCAGTCCGGCACTTCAAGTTCCTCCTG
Source organism: Macrobrachium rosenbergii (assembly GCF_040412425.1). Lineage (NCBI taxonomy): Eukaryota > Metazoa > Arthropoda > Malacostraca > Decapoda > Palaemonidae > Macrobrachium > Macrobrachium rosenbergii. Next base: position 42,028,306 of record NC_089788.1, read on the forward strand.
GAGGGCATGCCCTTCACAATCTATACGGACCACCAGCCGCTGGTCCACGCCTTCACCAAGCAAGGGGACGCGTGGTCTTCCAGGCAGCAGCGGCATCTCTCGGCCATCGCCGAGTTCACCTGCTTAGTCAAGTACCTCCCCGGCAGGAAGAACCCTGTGGCAGACGCCCTCTCCAGAGTTGAGCTGAACGTGGTGCAACTGGGGATCAACTACGAAGACCTTGCCAGGGAGCAGGCCGCTGACCTAGAGACCCCAACCTACCACACTGCCATCATGTCCCTAAAGTGGTGGGACATGCCCCTCGCCCCCGGGGGCCCAAACCTCCTCTGCGATGTCAGCACCAGCCAGTCCTGCCCCCTAGTGCCAGCCTCCCGCCACTGCCAGATATTCAAAATCATCCACGGCCTGTCACATCCCTCCAGCAGGACGACGGCCAAGCCGCTGTCAGAGAAGTTCGTCTGGCACGGAGTGCAGAAGGACGTGAGGACCTGGGCAAGGCAGTGCCTGCATTGCCAAACCAGCAAGGTGGGGCGGCACACCGAATCTGGGGTAGGCGAGTTCCTGCAGCCAGGGCGGCGTTTTGGCCATGTTCACATCGACGTTGTCGGGCCCCTTCCCCCCATCAGGCGGGTCCAGATATCTCCTGACGGTGGTAGACCGCTCAACAAGGTGGCCCGAGGCCACGCCAATGCAAGAAGCCACCGCCAGCGCATGTGCCGAGGCCCTGCTCTCCAGCTGGATCAGCTGCTTCGGCGTCCCAGACCACATCACAAGTTAGCCTTCCTGTCCGAATTGTGGTCCGCCCTGGCCCAACTGCTGGGGACAGCTCATCACACCACCACGGCCTACAACCCTGCTGCCAACAGCTTGGTCGAGCGCTTTCACAGGTCCCTGAAGGCATCCCTTATGGCCTGCTGTACCGCTGAGGACTGGAAGTACCAGCTGCCGTGGGTCCTCCTCGGGTTGAGGACCGCCACCAGGGCCGACGGCGCCCCGTCCGCAGCCGAGAAAACATACGTCGAGCCCCTTGTGGTCCTGGGCGAGCTAGTGACAGAAGACCGCCACAACCCATCGGTCCAGAGGCTTTGCGAAATCGTCGGCAAGTTCGCCCCCTGCAAGAGGACATATACCGACAGGTTGGCCACCTTCACGCTGCCCGGGCTGGCTTCCACTACCCACGTCTTCGTCAGGGATGACGCTGTCTGCCCGCCACTGACCAGGCCCTACAGGGGGCCCTTATGCATGTTGGAACGGAACAGCAAGGCGTTCCTGCTCGCACTTCCTGGGAGGAACGATTGGGTGTCAATCGACCGAGTCAAGCCCGCCCTCCTGGAGGAGGACACATCTGTCAGCACACCGCACCCTCTGCCGGCGCAGCCGTCGCCGCTGCTGTGCCCTCGTAAGAAGCGGACACTCGGCCGCCCCCGGAAAAGGCCGCCTACACCTGCAATCAGCCACCCTCACACACAGGAAGTCCCTCTGTTGTCCTCACGCAGCCAGGGCACCCTTCGAGGCCCCAGCAGATATGCCGACTAATCAGACATTGCCTACGTCTTGGGGGGAATATTTGTAAAGTCTCTGCTGAGCAAGTTTTCTTTGGTGACGGCCCATTTTCTTTGTATCTGCAATTCGTCACACCTGACGGGCCAGGTCACGTAAATTCATTCATTTAAACTGTGTATGTAATTATCTATCTGTCCTCAATTTATGTACTGTGTATATCTTCTTTCACAGGCATCAAGAATGTATTCAACTTTAATTCTGTCCATTTTCACATTGTAAATTGTACTCGTTCGCTGTATTTTATTGTTAATTGTTATCGACCTCAGGTCACCTATGCCCGTATTGTGTTTCGCAGCACGACGCCAGTCTGCCACTATATAAACCGCCTGGATCATGAATAAATCAGCAGTTAACTTTTACCTGCTCGTTTCTTTTGCACCTCTTAAACTCTTGTTTTAGCTATTCGTAATTTCGAGATGTATATCACAGACAGAGAAATTGTACACTTTCTCTGCCGTAACTGTTCTTGAATAAAACCCCTAGCTAACTGTTCACAGCTAACACATGCGATCATTCCCTAGTAAACACTCCCTAACTCCTATGCTCATTCATCGGTCAACACAACACAGCTGCTCCCTACAACTGGGAAGTTTTGCCATGAGTAACGGTCACGATCTGCGAGCCTGTCTCGCTAATTTAAGAACCTGTGCGCTTTTGTCTAGGGATGAATTTCTCTTTCTTAAAAAAAAAAATTTAATATCACTTCCCTATTTTTCCCTACGTATCCTTAATGTTACAAGACTTAATGATAATAACCTTTTACCCTAATACTCTTCGCTCCAGTCGCCTTGATGCCTTTGTGAAATAATGAAATTAATTTAGTTAAATGAATGAATGATTCCTGGTTCGTTCGTTCCCAGTCTTTTAGCAAATAGCTAGGCTAATTTGGCTACTCTGACTAGATTCTTGGCATGGTCACCACTATTACAGATTGGGTCTCTTCGGAAGACTGCAAGAGGGGTTTTCTGAATTTTTACTGCCAGAGGGGCCAAAAGAGAACACCAAACTGTAACCAAAGGGAAAGGATAATTGAAGAACTTACCTTGACTTTACCATTAGTTAATCAGGGATTGAAAGGTTGCCATGTGGAATGAGTATCTAGTTACATTAACTGAATTTATTTACAACAGAATAATCAAGAAGGTAATCTAAAAGGCTGATTATACAGCAATTAAGAACAGATAATAGGGAAAATCAATTGGTAAGCGTAGCAAGGATCTGTATCTGACGAGGTGACTTAGTCTTGAATAAATTGGCTATCTTGTATGCAACAAAAGGGAACAAATTAATGCTCCGGACTGTGGCGATCAGGGACTCCTTGTGGTATTGATATGGCAGTACTTTAAGGATTTGATTCACAAGGCGGTGGTTTGACTGAGCAGAGCGTGGCAGAACTCCTGGAAAAAAGCCAGGATTAGCAATCTAGTACAAAGAATTTCTCTTACATGAAAATTATGCACTATGTAGGACTTGATCACTTGAATTACTTGAAATAATTAGCCCTTAGTTAACACTGTGGAGGGAATAATCTAATACTGATCACTGAATTGAATTAGATGGGTCTCAACACAAGTCATGGGGAGAAACACGGGCTGATTGGTTCGTAGGTTGGCTTAACAAAGGGGCTTTGTTTTAGGAGAATGAAAATTGAAATTTGGAGAAATGGAAAAAGAATTTCACAGAGAGAAAGAAGATGGCTTATTGACTCATTGTGGTCAATGTACCTGATGCCCGTAGATGTTTTGTGCTTAACATGTAGGGGCTTGGCTGATCAACTTGATTAGTCATCACCAGTGGGAGAGGTGGAAGGCGCCCGACCGTACACGTTGCTGGTTTTGCACGGAGTGCATGGGTGTGAGAGTCCAGGGCATGCTCCACCAAGTTGTTTTCGTTCAGATCGTAGGCCTCAGTTGATCTGCAAGTCACACAGCCAGCAAAGAGGGTGGAGAAAAATAGGTCTTATGTTTAAGCACTTAGAGGGTAAGTTCCTAGCTACCTCACAGCCTGGATTCGCCTATATTACTCGTAGATGGGTTCATCAGCGGGACACGTGATGGGCGGTGGCAGTCAAAAGGGGTTCTATTGTCCTCGCTTTCGCTCAGGTGAAACGGGGAATGCTCTTTCTTAGTTCAAATGAGAAGTGTTTTTATTCACAAATTCAAAATATTTCCAAGCTGGCTACGAGGGAGGAATGAAATCACGTGAAAAAATATAATATCTCGTATATATATATATATATATATATATATATATATATATATATATATATATATATATATATATATATATATATATATATATATATATATATAGTAAGCTCAATGGTTAAAATTCTCTGTGCGTCGTTGTCTTCCAACCTGGCGGCAGTTCTAATTCCACTCGTGATTAAGCAGGTGTCAATTTTAATTCCCCATGGGTGTAAGTTATTCCCGTGGTATCGTGAATTGGATATGAGACGACATTTGCGGCTTAGTATTTGAGAATATGAAAATAGTTGCAGTATATTTGACACACACACAGTCATGTTTTATCAATTATATTATATATATATATATATATATATATATATATATATATATATATATATATATATATATATATATATATATATATATGTTATTACATCACCATGTCAGTTTTTATATTCACAAATGTCGTTTATTACCTAATTCTTTCTTCCTCTGTAATAATAGCCTACTGTAGGGGAATTATAACTGATAAGTGGTTCGACACCTGAGAGGGTCGATCCCCTGTCAGCGGCAGCCGACTGCAGTGACGAGCACTCTACCATTAGGCAGTGTGTATGTGTGTGTGTGTGTTTGTGTGAGAGAGAGAGAGAGAGAGAGAGAGAGAGAGAGAGAGAGAGAGAGGCCATGAATTTTGAGCACTGTTCTCTTCTTCACAGTCGTCTTATATTTTTCCATAATCATTTCTTCACCCTACTGATTTAAGAGGCCATCTCTCTCCCATATGAACGTGGAAAAGAAAGTTTTGAAAAAGACTCTTTTGAATTTGAGAATCTGCTGTACAACTTATATATTGAGGTCTAGGCAAAGGTCCAAATGAGTTACCCTGCTTGATTTAAGAGCATTAGTGAAGGTCGATAATTAAGGCACCTAATTTGAGTCTCTGTCATCCGTAGAAGAAAGCAAATAGATCATTCTTGCAAGGCAGGCTTGGCAGATTGACTTCAAACACATACTGGCATTTTATAATTCAATCGGTATGGCTTAATTGTTCAGCCAATAAGAGCAAAGTGATGAAATCTGATATACTTGGTGAATAAGAACGAAAGCAAAAGAAACCGTAATGATAAAAGGTTTTACACTCTATGAGTTGTTCTTTGAGTCTGTTCGTTTAACCAAAAAAGTGAAACTCTCCACGCTTTCCACATGGCGTTTAGGAAGGCCTTTAAGTCCACTACGCTATTCTTCACAAAGGTTCCTCATTATTTTTCCAGATTGTCTGAGCTCTCAAACCTCCCCCGGAATCAGTGACTCCAACAACAATGGGACCTAATTATGTATGTAGTGGGTTACTGAAGGCGGGGGGTGATCAATTGAGGCGTGGATCATAAAGGGTACCAGGTTATAATAAGACACGGGTTAAAGTGAGTAAAGGGTCACAATGAGGTTCGGAGGTCAACAGAGTGAATAAGCAATGAAAACTTACGGTCCAGGTAACATCAAGTCCTTTTCTAAAATGACAAGAAAACGCTTCATGTGATCCTTCATTCTACATCATCTAAGAACCCTAATGGATGTTCAGTATCTGAATGATTATAATTAATAATCGAAAATAAAAACAAAATGTTCATATTTTGCATCAAAATCTGT
>NC_089788.1:42036204-42073704 GCF_040412425.1 Macrobrachium rosenbergii
GCGTATGCAAGCGAACGCAAGCGCACACACATATATACTGCGTATATATATATATATTGTAATAATTGCATGTAAATTATTCGTGACCTTCCTTTTAACGAAAGTTTCATTTTGTTTTGCTCGGTCACGAAAAGCTGAATGAAGTTTTTTCTCCCTCACCATGGATTTTCTTAATTTAAGGGGCACCTCACTCATGAGGGTTATTTTCTAATCTTTTCATGTTTTTGTCTTTCGATGTCTTATCATTTGCCCTTCACTTGTTATCTCATTTTTGCAATCATTGTGGGGACCTTTTGGGCGAAAATTTGGGAGTGTGCTCGGCTCTTTCATATTGGAGGGATTGCTCTTTTGCGGCTTTACGTTGGCAGTATTTTTTGGGATGGAGATCACGACCTTGGACGATTATTTTGGTATGCCTTGGTGTTTGCCGTGATCCTTCATCTCCGGAGGATTTTTCTTGCCTTGAATTTCACAGTGGGTTATGTTCCTGTGCTTCCCGGTATTATCCACTGCACTCACTGCCTTACTTGCTGTAGCCACTCCACCTGCGGGTGTGTTACTGGAGCACTGCGCATTTCACTTCTGCCATGATTGTTCTTCTGAGTCGTGATAAGGCTTACTCTGAATTTTACACCTGCAAGGAGATATTTTATATATATATATATATATATATATTTTCATGATGTTGCCTTGTAATATGATGTTGCCTTGTAATATATCCTCCTATAATTTTGACATATTTACTTTTTCATGTGTTATATTTAATGATAATGGTTGTTGAAGTGTCATATTTAGTTTGGCATCAGATCTCAAAAGAACTTGATTAAGTAACTTGATAGCGTAATTTAGAATTGTTAATACAGTTTTAATAGTAACGTAATTTAGAACGAATATCTTTCTTGGTAAAAGCGTAGTATGTGAACACGTGTGTGTCCACCAGGGCTTGTTTCATTTCAATTGTCATCAGTTGAGATAAGAGGGAACGCTTTGTTTTGGGTTAGCGATGACAGGTTTGCAAAACAAACGCCGATTCGTCCCATACGGGCTCGAGACGAGTGATTTCACGTTGTTGCATGTTCAAGTCACGTACGCCACTTGGAGAGAAAGAATACGTGTCCTGATCAATTACGTCATGTTTTGTAAGATGCGTTCAAAACGTTTTGCTGAGATGACGTAACTTTCCTTCTAGAAGCTTCTCTCCATTGTATCTCGCACCCAAAACGCTTTAGTGACATCACTTCCCTGCTTCTAGAACTTTTGTATCTCGCACCCAAAATGCTTTAGTGACATCATGTAATTGTTTCACGTATTACTGGAATCCTAAAATCTATTTCATTCTGATTTCTGAGACCAGTGAAGTTGGTTCTCTCTCTCTCTCTCTCATTCCTAATTAGGAAGAGATTACTTTTAACGTAATTTTTTGTGGTCACTTTTAACATTAACTTTTGAGATCTGAATTTAGCAAAGTTATTTAGTTTGTAACGGCACCTGGTAAAAAAGTGTGTGTTGTGTAACGCAGCTGCAGCAAGTGATTTACAGAGGTTTTCACAAGTTTGTGTAAGGTAACATGAACTTTACTTATAATACCATGGTATGATAAGTTAGGAAGTTGTGGTATGATAAGTTAGGAAATTTTGAACAAGTGAAATCATTATTGATAAATCTTATGTGTATTTTTGTGTGATTTTCTATTTACAATCTCTTTATGTTTTCACATTTTTTATGTTTGTGATGTAACATTTATTTACATAGCATTTTAAATATTTCTTGGTAATTTAACATTGCATACTTGATTTCATTTATTGAGATTTTCTTTTTAAATCTTGAGTAATTCTTGATAGTTTAAATTTTGCTTGATTAATTTAAATTCTTGATAAAATTTTTGTGAATTAGTTTTGTTTCATAATTTAATTCAAGAATTCATTGAGTTTTGTGTTATTTTCAACAAATAGTAAATTTTTCAGATTGTGAATTCTAATTAATTGTGAATTCTAGTTATAAACTTTGAATCTGAAAATAAATTTTTGTATTTAACATTTTTAGAAAAACAGTGTTTCATTTATTGACCATCAGTGAATAGGATTGATTGTGTGTGCATAAGGCAAAGTGATAAACATGTTTTGTTCTTTTAGTTTTGCTAAAGTGAATTAAGACCAGGGAGACAGAGTTTTTTGATGGAGTGATGCCCTTTTACTCTAGAAGATTTCTAGTTTAAATTTTGATACCTCACACATATTCTGATGAACTTAGTTTGATTTTTCAAGTGATTGATAAATAAGTTTTTTCTTAAGGGATCACTGTTACCTTTAGAGTACTCAGTCGTAACAATTAATGTTATGAGAGTTCAGGTATCTGGCTGAAGTGAGGTATATTTTTGAATCTTGAGATTAGTTGTGTAATAACCAGGTACTTGATACGCATCGTGACAATATATATATATATATATATATATATATATATATATATATATATATATATATATATATATATATATATCCTTACAGCAAACAAGCAAAACAAAATCTACGTTAAAGGAAGTTCACAAATAATTTAATAATTTACATGCATTTATTACAATATATATATATATATATATATATATTATTATATATATATATATATATATATATATATATATATATATATATATATATATATATATATATATATATATATATGTGTGTGTGTGTGTGTGTGTGTGTGTGTGCATATTTGCCTTTGATACTTGATTCTGGGCAGCAACGGATAATCGCATGGAGTTCTTTACACTATCAAGAAATCTACTGTATTTTACTAAGAATCTGACTAATAAGACTGGTTCAGGCAACTCCGTAGATGAATAAACCAAGGACATACTGTTGGCTTAGGGCCTTCTTCATGTGAGAGAAGATGACGTAAAACTCAACGGTTCTCTTAATTAATTATATTTACATAATAACCACAGGTCAGAAGAATGAAGAATTACGGGGCAGGTACTAACAGGTCCTGTTAAATGAATGAATTCTATGCAGGAGAAATATTCTACACCAATGACATCATTGGTGTAGAATATTTCTTCATAACAGGGGCATCGCAGAGGGTTAGACTAAGGGGTGGCATAAGGCCACTGCACATGAGGATAGAGCCGAGAGTGGTTCCACAGCCAAGACCGATCTGCAAGAGATGCAAGACGGTTACTTGCAAGAATAGCAAGGTGCTCAAAGGGAACTGAGGGAATGCACAGATGGTGCCAAATAACTCAGTTTAACACTAAATGCATAATTATGTTAACACTTGATGCTTCAACACAAATTACGGAAGGTGATAGCACAATGGAAATAGAAAATAAATCAGACTGAGAAATAACAGGATTGTGACTGACTAAGAAACCTTATTCTGGTGCATTATCTTCGTCAAGATGACAGTGTCCTTGTCCAATAGGGGCGCCGGCGCAGGAGGGAGGAAAATGAAGGGATGCCACGACAAAAGTATACTGGTCTGAACCTCGGGGTCGAACACGTGGAGGGTACAAGGGACAAGCAAAGGTAAGGACATCTGTCCTTAGTGGAGTTCTGAGTGCTTCTCCCCCTGACCTCTGTGTCATGATCCATTTATGACCTCTGGGGAATTACGCCTGGGCATCATTGTAGATGATGTAGAAGTCAATCTCTACCTCGTTCTATAGCATTGTGCATGTGGAGTATTCCTGCATGGCAGGGTGGCCAGATTTTCTTTTTTGGCTCCTCCCCTTCCAGTTGTCTGACGCCAGTGAGGAATTTGCATCTTCGGAGGCCACACCCAGAAATCAGAGTCTTAGGCAGTCATTTTGAACAGAGAGAGGGATTAGGCTTACCCACATAGGGAAAGGATTATAATTGGTGAAGGGGTGAAATAAACCCACAGTTCTTTCTATTTAAGAAATAATTAAAATGAATTGTATTCTCTATTGGTTACATATTATGGTAAAACAGGTGAAGTTCCTTCGTTTGCAATATATATATATATATATATATAATATATATATATATATATATATATATATATATATATATATATATATATATATATATATATATATATATATATATATAACTACTATACTACTACTATTGTATTAACTTTGGACGTCACTGACGCGTGTCAGTAGTGAGCTTATCAGCGTGTTTTCTTCGTGCCTCTTTGACAGCCTTATTGCTGCGGCAGAGCTTCAGTGCTCTACTTCATCATCAGAGTATATATTTGATCTCTTTAATGTCTTCAATTAAAAGTGTGATGAACCACAGTCGGTTCTTCAGGTTCTAAAATAAAAAAAAAACAAACAAATAGAATGGGACTGGACTGACTGGCAGCAGTCATGACAAACCACGGAGGAAGGGGCGTAACAAAACCACTGAAGCACCGTAAAACTAATTAATCATAATAAAGTTATATACATTATGTACAAGCGAGTCGAGGTTTGGTATTAAACAAATCACATAATTAATTAACAGTCAGAATCAAAAACAAATGTAGTTTAAACTGAGTTACTCTACCAAAAACCAGTAACATCAATAACAATGAACAAACATGGTAATCTTCGCATTAACTCAGTCAACAATAAAATACAAATCAACAAACAACAAACACTTTAGCTACATCACAGATAACCAAGCAGTTTCATTGCAAATAAACGACAGGCAGCATAAATAGGAAAGCACAGCTTACAACATAATTAACAATAATCAAACAGCATAAACAACATACCCAAGCAGCATAAAAAAACAATATCAAAGCGGTATAACAGAGCAGCATAAATAACAATAATCAACAAGCAGCATAAAATAACACACTATTAACTCAGGGTAGCACAATATATAAATAAACCAGACCACTTCCAAAGAGATGTCGAGACAGACCCAGCTGTTGATGAGCATGAAGATACTCAGACGCAAGGTCTAGAGAATTACAAGGTCTTCTCACGCGCAGGATTAACTCGGGTAAGGAGATGGGAGTTAAGAAACGTGGGAAGCAGTCTATTTTTGCTTTCTCCTCTGTCCAAGCTCTGTACAAATAGGAAAACTTTTCTCTGTTTCCTCGTTGACTCTTTTAATATTAAAAATTATGATTCATTCTTTTTAGGGAAACAAAGCCCATGTTGACCATATTCATTTTTATACGTGTATTCTTCCAAATAATTACAACTGGAACTTAAAGTTAAAAAACATTTTTCACTCTAATATACAACTCACACTCAAATACACATATACGAGTAAATGTATACATAAAGGGTTAACAATTATACAATTATGTGACCAACTTTTTCGTTATGTTTACAATGATAACAAATAAATATCTTTTCCATCGATTTTAAATGCTCCAAAAATTCGGGTCGAGGTTTCATTAGCTTCTCATTTGTTCTACTTATAGTGCCGATTCTTGTGCCATCCCTTCGGTTCTTTAGTTCCTAGAAAGTCATACTCAGGAAACTTAGGGCTACAAAACCACCCACATATTGCATGCCTCCTTTTTTCAGTTTTGTCTTCATTGTCATCCTGCAATTCCTCCATTGGCAAACGAAACAATACTGCCGATAAGCTTAACGCTTTCTGAAGAGATGTTTCTTCAGCCTCGTAAGAAGTGCTTTCTTTAGTTATCAAGTTAGAAAAAGACCTCCCAGTCATATTATCGTTAATACAATTTTCAACATTGTATTTTGCGCCTCATTAGTTCTCTCTTTTCCCAGGAGATGGGCTCAAACTCGGTGCTTAAATTCAACAGGTGATGGGTGCTGATGACATGCACCCATTTATTTTAACTCCAAAAGTGTTCCAGTCCATCTCGATTCAACCTATGAGTCAAGATGTATGATATTTTAAAAAATTTCACTAACATCCCTGGCAAGTTCGTTGAAATTTGCAAAGGTATCACAAGAACCTTTTGGAAAGGGTAAAGTCCTTTTCCTCCCAGACTTTTCATTGTTCTGGAAGGTGTATCATCTCTTGCAATGTTTTGTTTTGGTTTCTAAGATTATCCCCGTTAAGCATTCCATGAAGACTTTCTATCGAAAGGCACTCCAGAACTGAATAAATCAAACCACTTGTCAACAAAGGCAAATGATTTGGATTGCACTCTCCCAGTGCCTATCCACAATCAGATTTTTTTCTCCGAAGTGTTTGAGATTTTTTGTTAAAGTGGCACAAGTAACTGTAACGCTAATTTCTGTCGTACCCTCCATACCTGTAACAGTTGAATGCTTTTCAAATAGTTTTCGAGTTGTCATTAGATCACCTTTACTTTTATTTAATTGGTTCCCTGACTCAATGTAAGCAGTCCTACAGTCCGATAACCTAGATCCATGGTCTAAGAAAGTTAGTGTTTCTGATGAGTTTTATCAAGTGAGGAGCATCGGCAAATACATGTATTTCCTGCAATAATCCGCAGGGATTAACAATGTTGGATTAGCCTAGTTACGCCATTGCCTACTGAATTCCATAACCTTATATTTGTTGCCCCAAGTCATGAACCATACCAACTATAGAAATCCAACTGGGGACCTCGCTATATTAATGATGAATTCAAATAGGAGAATTTTAGTTATATCGGTGTGGAAATTACAATGAATAAGCGGTTTCAAGGTCTGACCTTTATACATTGCACTTTTGAAGGTTCATATAAAGCATCTGTGCCTTTATCATAACTCCATCTTTTGCGACACTACACTTTTCGTCCATGAAATCTATGAAGAATTAGATCCCTATTTTTTCTATTTTCAAAGTTCCCGTTAACTGCACAAGATTTGGCTCATATCACTTAAACTGTCTAAATTGCAGCAAGAAAAGAAAATAATATAAGGCGCTATTACGGACAATATCAATACCAAATATGTGGAAGCAAGGCCTACAGTGTTTGTTTTTAAACGAACTGATCAGTCAGAGATCACTAAGGACCGTGGTGGCGTGACGTCTAGCCACTACCTGCATTAGATCCCAATTTTGGGTCAGCCGTGAGAAGATTTTGTATTCTCTAGACGCTCATTCGAACCCCGTATTTATCATTCATCGAAGCAGCCAGTGACTGCAAACAAGAACACATCCAACACGCAGAAGATCACGGAAGAAACGTCAAGACAGCCAATCTACTGTCAAAGAGGAACCAGTTCCACAGATGACTACGATTTAGTCATCCAACCATCCTCTGCTACCACAGCCAACAGGTAAAATGATACCTGCTACAAAGATAAGGACTCCTTGCTGCTATGCTGCTGAGACCTGACTCGCTGCCGTACCAAACCCGACGGCCGCAGTCAATACGAAGGCGACAGACGTCAACTTCGCACACACAAAAACAAATATCAACAGGTAAGGAGACAGCACCCACAACAATGGAACAATCTGCGAATGATTGTTCTAAAAAAAAAAAAAAACTGCTAAACATCACAAAAGTGTAAATATTTGATATTTGGGTCTTTTGTGCAAATTATAAGAGTGGGTTTAAGGTTCTCTTCTTTCTGTTATCTCTCATTGTCGTGTGCTAGGGTTACTTACGTACTAGTGTGTGTGAGATGAATTCCTACCTCTCCCTAATTTCTCTCCCTTTGATTAAGGAGTTATAATTAGCAAGGCGAATGAGGGTAGTATCTGTGCATTGTTAGTGAATGGGTTTCTTCCTCCCCTAAACATTCAGCTTTTTGGGGACTGTTTAATTTGCAAATGTTTGTTTTTGCAATATATTTGTTTGGTTATTTCCTAGTATTTTTATCCCTCTTTGAGTAATGCTTGAGGACCCTCTGATTGAGTGGGTGTAAAGAAAATTTTGACCAACTTAGTAATATTTTGACCAAGCTGAAGTACTGAAGATACAATATATATCCTATAGTTAATGATATATATACAAACCAAATTTTTTATGGTTATTTGTTATTTTTCATACAACAACAATATTTTTCCCCGAAAGTATTTTATACTGCAAAGAAAATAGATTATAGTTTATTAATCTGAAAAAAAGAAAAAAGACCTACAATATGTATGTGTAATAGGCCGATCCTGATGCCTATAATTTAAGTCTCCGTTTTAAGAACAGAGGTTGGTATCTCGCTTTTCTGAGATATTGTGTGATAGTGTGAGCCAACATCATAAGTTATTCCTTTCCTTAACTAAATTCTAAGGACTACTGGAATGGGATGAAATCGAATGATTTAACATAACTATGCAAATCTTCTAAAGAAATAAGGTCCAAATCATAGTCACCCAATAACTTAAGGAAAAACAGAAATAATTCATCGGTCATTCAAATCATAAAAATGTCAATGAATACACTCAGGTCAATTCATCATTAAATGTCACACCACTCCCTTCCTTGAAGAGGAACGTGAAGGAGGGAGGAAGGAATACCTAACTGTAAAAGAACAAGCGTTATATTAAAACCAGAAATGTAAAAATGCAGAAACACAAGATTTCACTGCCACAGGGTAATGTCTGTGCTCATAGTTCTAAAGAAAAGCTTAAAATGTTTTTGAGCGGTACTCACTCCACCATTGTCCTCTGGAGACAGTTCCAGTCTGGGTGTTTTTTCCTGTCATGAGCACACAATCAAAATACGGTTCTGATTGTCCCCCTCATTCTATGAAAAGCACGCATTATATAGGATTTGTCAACGCACATATGAACATACTCTTGTTGTAATGGGAAAATTATTCCTTTAAATATTATTGATTTGTTTAGGAATTGATTCATCATCCTCCTCTAATATCTTTACACTACTGTTGTAAGAGTGATTGTATTGTAAAATGTTTTCATTTTTTTGTTGTGGACATCGAATGCATAGAAGTGTAGCCAGTCCCTTGTTTTGTTTTTCTTTCGCTCTGAATGTGGGAGCGCTGTCTGAATCTTTCACGTCTGCATATTGGTAACACTAAAGAAACATGTAAGGGACGAGAACACTGTTGGTGTGAAAAGGACGTCAAGCGGTCCACCCTTCATTTTGGCTATTTTACCAAATTATTAATACAAGTTATTATCTATCCCTTGCAAGGTAAGCTTTTAAAGTCATAATATTACCGTTAGTTCATTAGTTGGAACAGATCACTATCATGAAAGAACAGTGACAGACGAAGATTTAAGTGCAGCATTGTTGCATGCCCAGTCAAACGTGATTGCAACGCCTTAACGTGAAAATTTTTGTAGTGAAATATTCTTATTCGTTAGTTGTCATGGTGTTTTGCTGTGTTGGTTTGAATTGTAACTTGCCGTTTGATGGGGTTGTAAAACGTTAGAAAAAGATAGTTATAAGTATTTTGTTTATGTAGAGTTTTTGTAGATACCAGTGCCTAAAGGGGGCCACAAAATGGCCGTCCAACAGTGTATCTTGGGTTTACCCCTACCTCCCTCATTGAAGTTTCCACTGCCGATCACGATCTTAGACTAGGCTATACAGTAATTTAAGAAGGCCTACCCTAGACTAATTCTGTTTGAATGAGGAATTATGACAATTTTTGTTACAAATGGCTTAGGCTATATATATTAAAGTTCATGAAAACTTAATTACATAGGACTTAGCCTATACCCTCATTAAACTAACCTAACTTGTGGCCTATTGTAACCTAGTCAAAAATCAGCCATGTAAACTTGGCATAGGCTATCCTTAACGATTTCTGAAGAGGCCTAACCTAGACTATATCCTGTTGAAAGGCACTTTAGCCTAGTTTTACCTCATTTTAGTTTAAGTGTTTCTCAGAAATCTTTCAGGTAGTCTTATCCATTGACATATGTTGTGTACAAAACATTTAGTACTGTGTCACAGGGTATCAAATGATTTACACCTTACTGTAAATTAATTGATTCCAGGGCTGCTCCATTTTGATACTTATCCTGTTGTGAAGGAAAAGCAATTCCCGTAGTATGTAGTTTATATATTTTTTTGAGATCTCTCAATATAAAGTTATTTATTTTTGTTGTTTTAAAATACTCACTTGTATTGTTTTCTTGAAATAAAATTAAATAAAAGGAATATTTCCAGGGACCTAGTCCAGGAGTCCTGAAGAGTATGTAAATTGGACCTAGTTCAGGAGTCCTGAAGAGTATGTAAATTGGATCTAGTCCAGGAGTTCTGAAGACTATGTAAATTAACCAAGTCCGGGAGACTAGACCTGGGAGAAATTTGGCACGATGTAATGAGTAATAAAGAAACGAACTGAGTACCAGGGATTTTCTTCAGTACCATCGTACCTTACCACTAAAATGGAAATCAGCACTTCAATTGCCTCCCAGTGGGAAGACATCACCTGGCCTCATCAGTAATAAGACCCATACACCCAGGGAATATCATGTAATAGCAGCAGGACAGGCCTGCCCTAATTCCCAGGCAGCGTAAACGTCAGTAGTCTTCATACCTACTGTGTCAGCTATGACACAGTACCATTCTCCGACCCTGTCTCCAGGCAAGAAGACTGACAACAGTGCATCTTTATAGTAGTATTATTATTCTCTCTTATCTCATATATCTTAATGTCTTGGTGGGGGAAGAATTCTCCCGTGACATTGTGACATCATTCGAGGTCAAAGTACAGTAAGACACGCCTCTTGCAATAAAGGCGTCACGAGGTACCTGGTCACACACACACCCACGCACTCTGTTTGAATGCTTTCTTCAAATCTGGTTTTATAACCGGATCACCTTCTAGAATGTTCTAAGCTGAAATCGCATTTTTGCTCCTTGTTTCGTGTCTGTCACCAAGGGGCTTCTGCAAACATTGACTTCTTGTGGTATGTGAATGACACTCAAGCATGCTGTGTATAGTCAAATGGACCCTCGAACAGCTGACCCATCTTTCAAAGGTCACCTTCGTGACCTATCCCGTCATTACTCGCATCTGTCACTAACGTGAATGGACGTTCTAAATCTGGAAACTTCAACACTGGGGGATTTGTTAAAGGATCTTTGATTGTTTGGAATGCTACTTGCTGTCCCTCTCCCCAAACAAACGGCGCATCATCCCTCAGAATATCTGTCAAAGGAGACGCCAGAACAGAGAAACCCTTCACAAATCTACGGAAAAATCCCGCCATGCCTAAAAACGACCGAACCTGCTTCTTAGTCTTGGGTGTAGCAAACTCTACAATTACCTTAACCTTATCATCATTTACTCTGACACCCTCTTTAGAAATGATATGCCCTAAATATACTATCTGCTTCTTGAGAATTACTCTCAGCTAACTTTATCTTCAAACCAGCTAACCTAAATCTTCTAAAAACTTCCCTAAGAACTTCTAGATGCTCCTCTACTGAGTCTGTGGCAACTAAGATATCATCCATGTAGATATGGACTTTCTTTCCTAGCATGCCATGCAAAACCGTATTCATCAATCTAGTAAAAGTCATCGGACCGCCTGTCAAACCAAATGGCATCCGAGTGAACTCATAATGACCCTTCGGCAAAGAGAAGGCCGTGTACTTTCGACTCTCCTCACTTAGTGGAACCTGCAGGTACCCTTGCATTAGATCAATTGAAGAGCAAATACCCTTACCCCCAATCTCACAAAATAAATCTGGCAAACACGCCACAGGGTAGCGATCAGGAATGGTTTTCTCATTCAATTTCCTAAAGTCTACACAAACCTGACTGAGCCATCTTTCTTGGGGACTGCAAGCAATGGAAAATTGAAAGGTGATGTGTTAGGCCTAACAATGCCTTCGTCTTCCCACCTATTAACCTCTTGTTCTACTTGTTCCCTAATCTTAAAAGGAATCCTATATGAAGGAACAAAAATATGCTTAGTGTTGTCCTCCAACTGAATCTTATGTTCTAACACATTCGTTACTCCTAACTTATCCCCTTTGAGCGCGACTATGTCCGCAAACTTGGCTAAAACATCTTCTACACCCTCAGCATATTCCTTGTAATCAGCATTAGCTAACTGACCTCTAAACACTTGCCTTCCAGCTTGTAAATCTGCTTCTGAAAAAGAACAAAAATCCCCGACAATGCTCACTGAATTATCTTCATCGACCCAGTCAACAAAATCGATTGCATAAGTAACCTTTTGATAATTACGAACTGTATCGTTAGAGTTTAGCAACTCCACCCAAGTTTCCCCTGAACTCGTTACATTATTTATGGAACAGGTACACAAAACTCCTATCAACTTCTCGCTACCCTCATCCACGC
Organism: Macrobrachium rosenbergii; assembly: GCF_040412425.1. Classification (NCBI taxonomy): domain Eukaryota; kingdom Metazoa; phylum Arthropoda; class Malacostraca; order Decapoda; family Palaemonidae; genus Macrobrachium; species Macrobrachium rosenbergii. The sequence continues at coordinate 42,048,326 of NC_089788.1, forward strand.
ACATCTGTCTGGATTTATGCACCCCTTTCACTCGCACTTTCACCATCGCAACCATACCCGGACCAAGCACCACATCATCAGTCAAAACTCCCTTATAGTGCTTCTCATTATTCAGCCCCATACCCTCATGTACTCCTGAGACATTCTCACTCACTACACTCACGTCTGCCCCCTCATACGGCACAAACACACCAGGCACCCCCACAGTTATTTATACCGGAAACCCCTGTATGAAACGATATCTTTCGCCTCCGACATGCCGGATGTCCCAGCAGCAATGTATTTCCCAAAGCACATCCCCTTATAACTAAAAATTATTCCATCAAAGATCTACCCCCAATGGATAAATCTATTTCCAAACTACCCAAAATTCTTAATGTATTTGCCTGAACGTCGTATACAGCTTCCTGCGCAGGTCTCAAAGATCGATCGGGAAACATTGATCTGAACAATTCTTCGTTCATCAGGTTAATGGAGGCACCTGTATCAAGAAAGACCCTTGCATTTACTCCCTGTACCGACCCAATTACAACAGGCTTTGACCCTGTGGGTTCTCCCAAAAGTCCAATATCCCAAGAGACACCCATCCAGTTTTCCTTTACAAACGACCGGTCTTTCGACGATGTCTGTCGATTACCAGATCCCCTTGAACAATTCGCGTGAGGTACTTCCTTATCTGGACTACCAAAATTCTGGAATGTGGGCCTGTTATATTGTCTCCGAGACGGGCAAGACCGCTAAGGATGATCATAACTCTTACAACTGCTACAATACTTAACACGACAAAATCTCTTAATGTGACCCTGTATATACAGTTAAAGCAACGACCCCGTGGTATCCTAGAACTCAAGCCACCCATCAATCTTGTGCTATTCTGACTTGCAACATTATTCTTCGGACCGCGGACTGGATTTCCGCGTCCTACACAACCATAGGCTGCTCTAAGGAGTCTCTGATCACCACTACCTCCCGTCATATTTGTACTTAAATTCACAAACTTACTCTTGGCTAATCACAAATGCAAAAATTCCCAAGGTCCCATGAAAGTATACCCTTTACCAAAACAAAAACCGAAGGCAACACAATTTCCCTTAACAGAATTCCCATACAACACAAAATTACAATTACTCTACAATTAATCCCCAAAACTCAAAAGAAAGGTACTAATTCGGACCCATCATTAAATCCCAGCTTATTAGAATTACAATCAAACTCAAAGTTCCCGAAACAAACAATTAAATAAAAAGTTTACAAAACCCACCATAAATTTCAAAAATAAATTAATTAAACCCTTAATTAAATTCAAAATTACGTAAACCCAAAAACTAAATTTACTATTAAGTAACCCCTTAAATAAATTCCCAGTAAATTAAACCCATCATCCAACTACATTTCAAAGATTAATTTCACAGTTAGCTAACCCTTGCAATTAAATTCCCAAATCCCATGGAGAGAGAAAAAGAGAGAGAGAGAAAAAAAAACAAGTGCTGTTTACGTACACAGCTGATTTCTCTTTAGTCATCTCCTCTCAGGCACACAGAGAGAGAGATTCGTCTCCCACCCTCTACAAGCAGCAACTCCCCCTCAATCCTCATCCAAGGCCTGATGACACCTATAGAAAAAATGCTTAACACCACACCCTCAGAGACTCGCTCTGTCTCCAAAGGCGAAAACTGCTGGATGCAGGAAATGTCATTCAAGCAAATGCAGCTGCTCTACACACACCCATGTACACACCTTACTCACATGCACATACACATTTTACCCACACACACATATGCACCCAAAAACCACGCACGTACATGTGTGAGTACAAAAACTAAGAAGTACATACACACTTGCATAAAAATGTTTGCACCTCGCAATTCACAAATATCAAATAAAATACTACCCAATCGTAAAAGTTCCCAGGAACAATACAACAACAAAATATCACCCTTAAACCCTACATGCCGATGTGAACAGCAGATTGCTATAAAAAAAAAAAAAGATACAATATATGCGACACGCACACAGCGCTTCATACGGGCGTGGCAAAGCAAGCAAAACGCTCTGCCCAAAATCGTGACCCAATTACTACGTCACCATGGCGATGACGTAACACAACTGTTGCAATCGAAACATCAGTTACAACACAGTGACAAAAAAACACAATTTCACATTAAAGTAACAACAAAAAAGAAAAATCACAACACTTACATTAAGTACGTCTCTGCTTAGCAATGCACGAATTTTCATCAAGTGAAGAGAGAGAGAGGGGAAAAAAATACTCGCGCGTCTTCACGTGTTTTACCACACCCTGGCGGTCAAAATATCGCAATTACTGCACATTATATCCCTGCTTATATCCTGCCCAAAGCACTCTTCAAGAAATACTAGCTTTGCGAGTTGACGCTCGCCTCCCAGCAACATCTACACTGCTGACACCCACAAAATCCTATTCTGAGATGCCAACACTAAATTATGTCTCTTCAGAAGCGTATACATGCCTAATTATCCAATTATCTAACTATCTAACACCTTCTAACTCCCCTAACTACCTTATACCGCTGTCGCCAAAACTGTAGTAGGCCGATCCTGAGCCCTATACTTTATTTAAGTCTCCGTTTTAAGAACAGAGGTTGGTATCTTGCTTTTCCCAAGATATTGTGTGATAGCGTGAGCCGACATCATAAATTATTCCTTTCCCTAACTGAATTCTAAGGACTACTGGAGTGAGATACTAGGTACAAAACTAAACCTTTATTGAAAAAAAAAAAAAAAAAAAAGATAACGAAAATAACTTAAAAAAAGAAGAATGAAATCGAATGATTCAACATAACTATGCAAATCTTCTAAAGAAATAAGGTCCAAATCATAGTCACCCAATAACTTAGGGAAAAACAGAAATAATTCACCGGTCATTCAAATCATAAAAATGTCAATGAATACACTCAGGTCAATTCATCATTAAATGTCACACCACTCCCTTCCTTGAAGAGGAACGTGAAGGAGGGAGGAAGGAATACCTACCTGTAAAAGAACAAGCGTTATATTAAAAACCAGGAAATGTAAAAAATGCAGAAACACAAGATTTCACTGCCACAGGGGTAATGTCTGTGCCCATAGTTCTGAAAGAAAAGCTTAAAATGTTTATGAGCGGTACTCACTCCACCATTGTCCTCTGGAGACAGTTCCAGTCTGTGTTTTTTCCTGTCACCCGAGCACACACTCAAAATACGGTTCTGATTGTCCCCCTCATTCTATGAAAAGCACGCATTATATAGGATTTGTCAACGCACATATGAACATACTCTTGTGACATCATTCGAGGTCAAAGTACAGTAAGACACGCCTCTTGCAATAAAGGCGTCACGAGGTACCTGGTCACACACACACCCACGCACTCCATTTGAATGCTTTCTTCAAATCTGGTTTTATAACCGGATCACCTTCTAGAATGTTCTAAGCTGAAATCGCATTTTTGCTCCTTGTGTCTTGTCACCAAGGGGCTTCTGCGAACATTGACATCTTGTGGTATGTGAATGACACTCAAGCATGCTGTGTATAGTCAAATGGACCCTCGAACAGCTGACCCATCTTTCAAAGGTCACCTTCGTGAGCAGTTACATATGTGTTGGTGTGTGTGTCCGTGTGTGCCATATATATCGATTCTTAATTTCTTACATACATACACATTATACACACACGCTATACAGGTGTGTATTTAAACAACAAATATTGTCCATTTTTGACCAACTCAAAATCAGTATTGATGGGGGCTAACCGCCCCCCAACACACCACCAGTCAGGCCATCCCTGAATGCTTATTATCCATTTGTGCTACTTGTGATCCAGCTCTTTGGAGCATATAAAGGACCACTGTGGCCCAGATCATTTAGGAATGAGAGAACCTGATTTAAGTGATATCTATATAAAATTTTGTAACTGTCGAAGGTGTTCGTTACTATATATATATGTATATATATGTATATATTATATATATATATATATATATATATATATATATATATATATATATATATATATATATATATATTTATGTATATATATATATATATATGTATATATATATATATATATATATATATATATATATATATATATATATATATATATATATATATATATATATATATATATATATAAAGTCTTTGATGACTTTGGACGATCTATGTGCTGGCCTGTCAGTGATATTTCCACTGTTGGTGCATTTGTGTTGACGTTGGAGGTTTGCACAGTTGGATGTAGCGAGGGTGTCTGATGCATGAATTTGTGCTTGCCTGATGATGATCAGGATTTAAGTCCATGGAGACAGCGTGACTGAACATTGAACCGGGGTCATCACATTTCCAGAAGAAGTGGATTAAGTGAGTGCGTATGTGTGTGGCACTCCCTAATGGTATAATATTAACAGGGATTTTACTCTTGCAGGGGACTTCATTTTGAGATTGGGTTTGTTTTGGTTAGTGGTGCAGTGTTGAAGGACTCCACTGGAACATTTGTTATTTGTCGCCATAGAAAGTGAGTACCATAACTCATGAACACATCTCTTTTCCAGACATTTTGTGGAAAGACCCAGTTGTGCTGCAGTGAAATTCCTCTGTGTTTCCATGATACATTTCCCTGTTCTGTTCTCCATTGGACATTTTTCTGTTTTGAATATGAATGTTAATTAACACCATTTCAGGTTTTAATATATGATATGTTTCTTTCAACAGGAATTCTGGTTTCGCCCTGTGAGGACGAATATGGGAAGTGGTGTTATTCTTTTACATACTATATGACATTTATTGTGGTCTAGAATAATCATGACCTTATTACTTTGTTTGGTGACCAGGATGTTAGCCACTGGTATTAGCTAGTTTAGAATCATTAACCTCAATGTTTGTGAATCAGAATTTCCTCTATTGATGTTTTCCATTTGTAGGGGGCGGAATTCATTCCATTTCATGATCGTATCTTTTGCTGAATCACTTTTGTTAAATTTGCAAATAAAGTCTAGTTTTGTACGTCAGTGTTTAATTCCAGTAGGCCTTTGTTTAAGAATAGATTCAGTGAGAGAAGTCGACAAAGGAGAAGGAATCTACTGACCCAGGGATGAGCCACTGCTACCAGAGACATCTTAGGAAAGCAAGATGTTTGATCCTGTATGAACATGTAGACATCTATATCCTTGCTGCCACTCAGCCACACAGATGTTCATAGAAAACCGCCTGGACAGTTTGAAAATCATTGTGAGGCGAACAATGTCCAGTTTGATCACCCGACTGAGAAACAGCAGCAGTTCGCTCATACAAAGCATCCCAAGCAGTATGGCAAGAAGATCTAAATTGTGGGAAAGATGGAATAATGAGGCGTCTGTTCCTTGAATGGCTTATTCACTATTTTTGCAATCATGACGTGTCATCTCCAGAATCTGTCATTATTATTATTATTATTATTATTATTATTATTATTATTATTATTATTATTATTTTTCTCCGTTTCTTGTTATTTTTGGTATTTTTACTTTTTATTATTACTGTGATAATATCATTGTAGAGTTTTGCAATTTTCAATATTCGCATTTAGACTTCTGGACGTGACTTCCGTAACCACCTAAGGTCTCCAGATGGAAATTAATCGTCTGCAATCTGTATTTTTTATTGTTATCATTTTCAATTTTTTTCTATTATTCTCCATATAAATACTGTCATTACCTTATTATGAATTCTATTTTTTTCCATTTCTTCAGCAACTGTGTGGATACTGTCGATAATTGTTTTTATCATGTTACCTCATGTATCTAGATTGTGTGTATTGTATTTGTATATTCCATGTATATGGCCCTGAGCCGAAATAAAGCTTATTATTATTATTATTATTATTATTATTATTATTATTATTATTATTATTATTATTATTATACTGTATAAGGGAATATAAAAATTTATTTATAGAAGACTGCATACATGTGTAATTTGTGTGAATAGTGTGTACATTTATATGTGTATATCCATATGCAAATATGACCACAAATGAAACCCTAAACCTAACGATAAATCAAACTCCCACTCCCTGATCTTCCGTGCTGAACAGGACATCAGGCCGGAAGACCTTAGGAATGGCTCCAGTGTTAGACTGCCTGGCTGCCAATTACCTCACCAGGGGCGAGGAAGGGCCAGAAATATTTGAAAGTAGAGCAGTCTTTGAGGTGGGTGCAGGTGACGATGGGGATGATGCGGGAGGCGATGGCTGAACGGGGACATGTTTGCCAGACACGGGCTCAGAGTTTCCAAGATGGACTCTTGACTTGACGTCTGAAGTGGCAGATGAGTATGAGGGTAATGTAACATTTGGGATGGGATTAATGGGGCTGGGCGGTTCAAAGGGCGACGTCACTTCACTGTCCAATTCTACTGATAATAGAGGTATAGTGGAACTGGATTTCAGAAGAATAGCCAATTTTTCCTTGAAAGAGACAACATCTAGCTGTCTTCTGGGTGTCATTGAATTACGAAGCTTGTGAATTTCACGTGAAGTTTTCCTAAGCATTTTCCTATTCTCCGATCTTCTGGAGACTTCATGCCACTAACTTTCGTAGCTTGGCTTATAAGATTAATGATTAATATATATATATATATATATATATATATATGATTAATATATTTGATGACTAAAATCTACGGTAACGGTGCGTAGGGTTTCGCTTTCTTCGGCCTGCAACATTTGAGATAAGAGATAAGGCTGAGTAATCCACCATCTCACTAATGGTTATTTCTCCCCAAAAAATGACTCTGTTAAGACCCAAAACGTAATTAATTGTTCCAATTCACGACGCTCACTTTGGCAACATTTCCTTGGAAATCTGCACACAACTTTCTACATGATGCTCCCAACATGATGATCTCCCGGCAGAAATTATAAGTTTCCTCTGTCACGCTGTCCTTGTGTTCCAAGATTCGCTTCGCCTTTGTTGTCCTTCAAACGACCCTCAGACAATATTAGTTTTAAATATATACCAAGTGATATTTACTTTAAAAATGACTTCAGATAATTATTCTATTTAAAGATACCACAGGAATTGTTCATTTCTTTCATAAACACCTCGGGTGTTATTTTCTTTGAAAATGCACTAGGCAATGTTTCCTTTAAAACTATCTCAGAAAATGTTTTCGGTGAAAATACCTTAGACAACGTCTCCTAAACAAAGTAATGATATTTTGCACCAAGAGACACGAAAAGTCTGGAAAGAAAAAGTAATTTTTTGAAATGATATTAATTGGAATTTAGAGCAGAAGAACCAAGAATAAAGGAAGTTATAGTTTGATTGCTTCTACTTGCGCAACCGTCGTCTTCATCTCTGGAGAATCCAGGGGTGGAATTTTATTTCTTTATCTCTTCGGAAAGAAAGCTGCTAAGGATATCAATAAAAAATTCTGTTGCAGTTGTCAAGAAAAAGGATAGTATGTATGGAACAGGTTTTTCTGCTGTGAAATGCCCGATGTATAACTTTTTTTAATATATATATATATATATATATATATATATATATATATATATATATATATATATATATATATATATATATATATATACATATATATATATACATATATATAGCGAATCCTACAGGAAAAAGACAGGCAGAAGTTCAGTATATATATATATATATATATATATATACGATATTTATTGACGCATCATATCGGGGCACGAATGAGACACAAATATAAAGAAGCGTCCTTTAATTAAAGAAGGTTCCCAAGTCCTGAGTCCTCGTCCGTCGCTGGTTTGAAAACAAAAGAACAAGAATACCAGATGGTCATTTGTCAGGTAGAGGGTAATAAACAGAAAGTTAATCAGGGATCGAGCTGAAACAAACTATATAACCTAAGACCAAACAAAAAGACATACAAAAGTTTAGGCTTATAAAATCCAAAAACATGTATAACCTTGAATACCAGATGGTTAATTGCCAGGGGTTGAAAAGAAAAGGTTAATCCACGGCAAATCCGGGATCACGCGGTCACAAACTAATCCAAATATATACTTGACCATAAGGCAAAATAAACAAAAGAACAAGAATTCAAACTGTTGAAATATGTATAAAAATTAATATTAATCCAGTTTATATTTATCAACATCTTGTTTAATTATTAAAGCATCAAGTTTAAATAAACCAAGACTTAAATTTAGAACACTTTGATTATTTGACTTAATAAAACAAGATTCGATGATATTCCTTTTAACTAATCCAAATATATACTTGCACAGGGACTAAAGGTCTTGCATTTTACTCCAGTTAATAGGATGATCTAAATCTCTCATATGTACGAATAATGCATTTGATATTTGGCCAGTTCAAAACAGAATATTGGTGTTGTTTGATTGTCATTGTGAAAGTCTTTTCCAGTTTGTCCATAATATATTTTATCACATTTTTATAAGGAATTTCACAGATGCAGCCAGAAACATCTTTAGAGAAGTGGTTTGTATCACTAAACTCTTAACATTAAAATTACTGAAAACAACATTTATGTTGAAAAGCTTTAAAATTCTAGAATTTGTAAAACCTTTCATCATACGGTAATTTGAGAATATTATGCTGAATTCAATTGTTATTAGTTAAATAAAATGTTTTCTTGGCTCTTTTCCATGCTACTTCTGCCTGTCTTTTCCTGTGGGATTCGCTTATACACTGGAGTCACGTCCATCTACTGTGATTTTTAAACATATATATATATATATATATATATATATATATATATATATATATATATATATGTATATATATATATATATATATATAATATATATATATATATATATATATAATTTATTACATATGTAAGTGTGTGTGCAGATGTACCACGGAAAAAGTGAAACACTGGTTATAATTCCTGTGTTCGCCTGCAGTTTTCTAAGAGATACGTAAGAGGTCCAATTTTTAGTGGTTGAAATTTACGTACATACAGACGGTTAGAAAATATTGTCATATGTAACAAATAAATTTCATACCTAAACACACACACACACATTATATATAAATGTGTGTATAATATATATATATATATATATATATATATATATATATATATATATATATATATATACTATATATATATATATATATATATAGATTTTTCAGCAGGATCAGTTGGCTCTCTCTTCCGATTTAAGGACCACTAATTCCTTGCATGGCGTCCAGTGTTGAAATTATGAAATTCCCATCAGTCATTTTGATTTATGAAACATCGGAATAATTTGTAAAAATGTTTGTCTCGTCGCATTCTTGGTCGGACCCTCTGAGATATATACTCGTATGTATACACTGTGTATATATATATATATATATATATATATATATATATATATATATATATATATATATATATATATATATATATATATATATATATATATACATATATACACACAGTGTATACATACGAGTATGTACCCTCAGAGGGTCTGACTGAGAATGCGATGAGACAAACATTTTTGAAAATTATTCCGATGTTTCATAAGTCATAAATGACTGATGGGAATTTCTGAGTTTTTATATTTCAACACTGATATGCAAGGACTTAGTGGTCCTTAAATCGGGAGAGAGAGCCAATTGATCCATAGAATAAAACTGTGGAGCTCTTGACGTCAAGTTTATTCCCAAAAACTCACTGACTATTGGCTCTAAATAGCGTTTTGAGGACTGCCTAGAGCGCTCACATAACGTCTTAACGTCTGAACCATCCAATGTACGGAATCATGACAAAAAATGTAAAATTATTTATCTGAAGTGAGGTTAAGAGACCTCCAATTTTGCGACGGGAGAAGGTAACAGTTTAATTGAAGAATTAGAGATTCTCAGGAACATGTACTTAGGCTACTCTTTGAACATGGTAAAGGATAAGTAGGGTCTTCCAGCAATTTCTGCAAACCACCAACCCTTGCTTCATTGCCATTTCCTGAAGCTTCAAGCACACTGTTCCGAGAATTTGCGGTCTCAAATCCAGTATTTTATCCAGCTGGTAGGCTACCTGGTTACTGGACAAAAAGGTACCTTGTACTTGAAGAGAGTTGTGATGAGATGATTTCCATAGAGTCCTTAGGAATTAACGGAGAAAGGCTACTGAGTGTTAAAGTAAGAGCTGAGTAGTGTTGTTGCAACTTGTAAGTAGAAGCAAGGATTCAGTTGTTTTCCGCGACTAGAAGAGGCGCGAGCTGTATCGTTCATCTGTTTTTACTAGGAACTTTTCCTTTACAACGTCTCCTCTTGAAAGCACATCGCAGCAAAGACAGAATGGTATCACAGATATTGAAAGAACAACTAAGAGAAAAGGGTTAATGCTGTGCAAAAGGAACTAAATTATGATGTTAGCAAACAAAATATTAATGAGAATAAATGATAACAGAATCTTTAGAGGGAATGAGGCAAGACACGTAAATTTAAATTTGATAATCGTGTGTAAATTCTCACAAAAATTGTTTGTTTAACATTATTTAATATTCTGTGACTCCTTATTCTGAAACTTTCATGTCATCTTAGCGAATCTTTTGTAAGATTTATAAGCATTCCAGTGGTTTATTTGTCTTTTTTATTGTGACTTTTCATTTACTTTTTGTTTTGCCAGATTTAGGTATATGTATTTTAGATTTTTGTTGAAATTACTAGAAGGTGTAAATATGACTTACAAAACGGAATAAATAGTGAAAATGGTCATATCGTTATATTGTGTCGGACTCTCTACGAAATATAATTGTATTTCTTACCTCACCACTTTACCCATTCTATACTATATGTATATGTATATATATATATATATATATATATATATATATATATATATATATATATATATATATATATATATATATATATATATATATATATATATATATATATATATATATATATATATATATACATATATATATGTAATCCTATCCCAGTTTCTCCTATTATAAAAATAATATATATATAAGAAATAACCTATTTGAAGTCATATCGCTGTCCTCGTTCATCGAATCCTACTATGAATAGCTGTACCCATTTTCTAGTATATATCTCTTATGTCACCAAGAATGAATTAAAACTAACATTTTGAAAATTATTCTACAAAATGTTTTATAAATCAAAATGACAAAAAAAGAATTAAAGAATGAAGGGCAAAGACTATCCTTAACTGGAGCAAACAAGTAAATGAACTTCAGTTTCAGACTTAAATCAAGTGCATTTTGAGCCAATCATTAAACCTCCCAAAGTAATGTCAAAGTCTGTCATGACCAAAGTCATAGTTATACGTCCCAGAAAACCCCTAACATATTGGCTCTAACAAATCCATCTGAGGAAAAAAAACAAAGGGTCATAACGTTTTAACGCATTTTAAAGACATTCGGACATAAATGATGTCATTCCCATGTTAAAAGAATCTGCCCAACACATCCCAAAGGTTTGTATCCCAAGGGGTCAGCGGCCAATAAGAGGGAAAAAGGTGTAAAATGTCAATGAAACCACACAGTACGGAATCATTTTAAAATGAAAAGATCATTTATTTGCAAAGTCTAGGTTAAGGCAGGACGTTCACCAATTTTGTTGACGGAAAAATTATCTGTACAGCAATTGAAGAATTACATCTTAATTCTCAGGAACATGTTCTAGAACACTCTTTGAACACTCCCAAGGATAATGAGAAAGGTCAACAGGGCAATTTCTACATGAGCCACCAACCAAAACCCAAATTCATTTTGTTCATCACGAGAACATAGTTCACAGCACAACTGTATTCCGAGAATTTGTTCATCTCAAAGATTTTTAAGTACACTTATCTAGCTTGGACATACCATCAAGGATCATATGACATACAATACAAACTCCACATACTACAGTATATACTAATTATTCTATATGGAGTCAACATATATATATATATATATCATATATATATATATATATAGTATATATATATATAGCTATAAAGTGTTGTAATATATATAACCATTCTACAAGTGTAATATGTTTCTATGGAAATTTTGATGTTTTGCTTGCAGATTCATCATTTGTTTGAAGATTCATTTTAAAATGTTTTTACAGATAAATTGTGTATCATGTAATCTTAAAATGTCTTGATATGTTTTTTCCATTTGATAGTGCATATAACATTGCATAAGACACAATGGTATCACAGATATTGGAAAGAACAAGAGAGAAGAGAGAGAGAGAGAGTGCAAGAGGAAGGTTAAATTATCAGATGTTAGCCAAACAAAATTTAACAGATAAATGGGATCCAGAAGTCTTTATGGAGAAAGGCAGGGACTTGTGTTATCTGATGATAACAGTTATCGCAAATTGCCTGTTATGCATTTATCAATTGTCTGTTCCATGGTTATTAATATTGTGCTGATTCTTTTTCATGATCTTGAGTAATGGAATGAGGAACAGAGAGAAAGTTGAAGTAGACATTTTGACAGCGAGCCAAATTTGGTCAAAAGCATTCCTTTGTTTGTTTGTCTTTTCCATTGAAGATGTTTTCATTGATAAGAGCTCTGGCATATTTCCTTCTGGGATTTAGGTGTATGTATACTGCACAGTATTTTTGTATGTATAATTATGTATAAGGTGTAAATGTATTAAGGGCTTGGAGATAAAAGAGCAAAATGGTCCAAAAACACTTAGTCAGGAGCAGGGCTTGCTGGAAATATAACCTTGTCTCTCTCTTACTCTCAATTATTGGTTCACTGGTTGCTCTCATATTTGTAAAAGTTTTGTTAAACTCATCCAAGAAGTGTGTTCATTTTGTAAGAGGTGATCTAAGGTATTATTATTGTGCAAGCATTGTAAAGCGTATAATGGTGTACCACCTAAAGAAAGGTAATGTGATGTTTACTGGATTTTGTTATGTTAAGAGTTAAAGTGATGTTCTAGGTGAAAGAGAATTATTATTTTGATAAAAGGTGAATAATATCTATATTGTGAGTTCTAATGTGTCTTGCTAATTATATATCTTTGTATATGTCATGACTTGGCAGTGTTGTCTTTGAGAAAGTCTTAGAAAGACGTGAGTTTAACATTTTTAAAAGTGAAGGTAATCTTTTGAAAGATTGATATAATCTTTAAACATATTTTTGTCTTAGTATAATTACATTGTTTATATTCCCATTTTTGTAATTTCATTCTCCATGTCTTTGTTATCATATTACTATAATTTTATAATTATTAAGTTATACAAGAAATTACTTAGAATTTTGTTAGTGCATACTTATTATTGAGATTTCAGAAAATATTTATGTGAATTCCAGCTGTACCCATTTTCTAACATTTGTCTTGAGTTCACCACTTGAATCTAAAAACTAATTTAAAAAAAATTGACAAAAAAAAAAAAAACTATGGCTTCACTTATAATTCAAGAATGTGTCCACGAAAATTATGTAAAATTCCCAAATTTAACTAGTTATGACAAAAAAAAAAAAATAACTATAAACCCATAAAACACCAGTAGTAAGCGCCAAATGATTTTAGTCTGGTATAGCAAATATATAAATGAAAACTTCCTTTCAAAATGAAATGTATTTTGTACCAATCATTTATCCACTCCCAAAGTTATTCCTAGCTGTGACAACCAAAGTCATACCAGTTATATGTCAGAAATTGCCTTATATGTGACCACTAAGGACACGTTTTTCTGAGAGCCTTGACTGAACTCTGGATCACGGTGTGTTTTTGTTTTTTCACCGTGACTAAAAAGGTCCAAGAGTGAAAACTTCATGTTCTAGAAATCAGCCAAGTGGAAAAGTCCCAAAGGTTAGAAGGTAAGTTCAAGAAATTAAGAGGGAAAGCGACGGAGAGAGAAAGCTGTCAATGCCCATCAAACCAACACAGGCAGCGATCTTAACTGACCAAGACCAACCACATCCACCCCTGAAAAGATCACTTTTTTTATTTGTTCGTCACTACCAAAGGGCAAAGATATTTTAGAAAAAGAAAGCAGTAGCTGGAGGCTGATATTATAGACGATCCTGAAAATAAAATGATCATAATAAGTGAAGCAAGACTTGATGAATTACTTAATCAACCCCTTTAATTGTGAATGACTAAAGTAATTCAGGATCCATTTGGCAGGGATGGATTGAGACACTAATAAAAAGTGTAGGCAACTGTGATATGAGATAAGATCAACAAGATCAACAGGGGACCAGGAACCTAAAATTTATGAGAATGTGTCTTAGGATCATAAATAATCAATTAACATTCTTTTGTATAATAATTTTGCATTAATTAACACCCAAAAATAAAAATTAAACCATAAATTAATTCAACACAGTTTTTTAAAGTCCCTTTTACTGTTTTTATGTAACTAAAACTTTGAATATGTTTCTCAAAACATAAGTTTTTCGCCTTAAAATGCATAATCCTCCTAGTATTGGACCAATCTAAATGAAATTTTAAATATAACATGGGAAACAACATGGTAGATTAAAACAAAGCATATATTTTTAATATTTTGAGTTTCTGATTTTGGCAATTTTTTTTCTGTAATTTTTCCGGGAAAATTTATAAAAAAAAAAAAAATTCATATTCGAAAAATAATTGAAAAACAAAAATCCATATTTTTTGTATCGAAGGTCCATATGTGTTTTAAACGTGGTTCATGTCATCCCTTAAAACAAAAAAGCAAAGGAGGAGATCATTTTTGTAAAATGGCCATTTTGGCCGAAAAAATGTCTTTCTTACAGAAAACCTGTAGGTCACTGAACTTAAAATTTTTTCTTGATGTTTTTCACAATATCCTTTAACAAACCCCTATATATCAACAACCTGTCGTTAAAAATGGGAGTTATGGCCGATCCTTAATTAATCAGGTATATGTTTAAAACTTGAGTGATAGTTAATGGTTTGAATCTTACTTAATCAAATTGTTTTCTTAATAAATTAAAGTTGTTTGTGAATTAAACTTGTTTAAGAAATACTTAAATCTTACACTGTTATCAATTAATAGTAAATCTTTAGAGATTGTGAACTCTGCATATAATTTTTGAACTTAGAAATAAATCTGTTTGTTTAAAGTTAAAAAGTACAGTGTTTCATTTTGACCACCAGTAATTTGAGAAATTAATGAATGTGTACAAGGTAAGTGATATATCTGTTTGTTCACCTGAGACATATCTAGGTGAAATAGAACCAGGGAAACCGTTATAGTGTTTGTTGAAGTGATACCCATTTTCCACTAGTCTGTTTATAGCTTATTAATTGTTACCTCACCCATAACTTGATAAAGTTACATTGATTTTCTCAAGTGATAAGTAAGTTTTATGGGATCACTGTACCTTTAGAGTATTCAGTCTTAATATATTCGTTTGAGGTTTCAAGTATCTGGTCGATGGGAGGTAACTTTTGGTATTATTATTTGTGTAATAACCAGGTCCCAAATCACTTAGTGACAGGGCTTGCTGATATATATATATATATATATATATATATATATCTATATATATATATATATATATATATATATATATGATTTTTATCACATCTGGTTGATTCATATACAATCAGTAAGTTTTTACAAACGTCCAGAAGTGTTTCATTTCTATTTATGATCTCGCTTTTCGTGATCAACAGGTTCTTCAAAATATACAAGCAATTTATAATGACTGACGAGAGGTGACAAACAAAGGAGGGAGGAGGAACAAAACGAAAATGTTTACTTGGATTTTGTTATGTTACAAAGTTAAGTTATTTACATAATGTGACAGTTGAGTCATTAGGTTAAAAGGTGAATAACAATGAACATTATACAAATGAATTGTCTTAACAGCAGCAAAAATAAAATAATCAAATTATTGTTTAAACGGTCATAACAAAATAAACATCCTAAATTGTCATTAACAGTACAAACGTTACACGAAAGAAGGAGTCTACAAAAATAATTAAAAACATTAAATCTTTTGAAAGCAGATTCCAAATAATTTACAAGTGAATAACAATTTTTGAAGAAAGCTTAAACACACAAAATAGAATGGGGCCAGTAAAAATATGCATTTTAAAAATTTACACAAACAAAATAATGTATTCTTTGTAATCAATATTAGGCAGCAAAATTTTATAAACTGGCAGCTCAAAGGAACACTGCAGGTGCAGAGTGAAACGACAACCATCCCGTCCTCCAAGCACAGTGCTGACGTCCTCCTCCTTATTATTGACCACGACAGAAAACACGGCAACCATCTGGCCCTCCAGAAAACGTAATGATTTTCCATCTACGACGATCTGACAGAGCCGAGTTTAATTAATCTCGTCCTCAAGAAACTCTGCGCTGCTCTAGTTAATGGTTTGAAGGTACGAACCAAATTGCTTTATTAATACTTGCTGCCCTGGACCATCGGTCGTTTGCCCTCCAGAAATGGCTCGTTGCTGCTACGAACCTGTTGATGCTGTTACGAACCTGACTAAATCTTTTTTGAGACTTGACAGACGTCAACTCATAACTTTTGAAAAAACAAACAAAATCTGTTTGTTTAAAGGGAACAATCGACAAACGATTTTCATTTCCAATGACCACCAGTAATTAGAGAAATTTTAATAATGTTACCGAAGGGGAAATTTTAGTTGATAATCTGTTTGCCGTCCCTGAGACATATCGAACCAGCAGAACCAGGACAGGAACTCAGGACTAGTGTTTGTTGCATTAAACCGCGTTTTCCACAAGTCTGTTAAGGATATCGGCTTATTAATTGTTAAATCACCCGTCGAACTCAGGTGTTTGTATTTGGAGATGATATCCAACCCTGCCATGTTGACCGTGTAATGCGTTTGTCACGCAGCCATATTATGACTTTTTATCACATCACCGTGATTCATATACAATCAGTATCTGGTCGAAACGTCCTTTTTGGTATTATTATTTGTGAAATAATAGGTTTTGATATATGTTACTGAAGGGGAATATTTAGTTGATAATCAGTACGCCGTCCCGTGGGCTCAGAATAGCGAAGGACAGGAACTGTATATCTATATACAATTAAGAAATTGTGCTTATGTTATGTAACCTTGAAATGATTTTGTGTTCTGTAACTTCTACCTGTTGATTATCTAACTGGTAATATTTAAGAACCACTGGTCCCTTAAAGACCGTGAACACAGCTTAATTTTTTTCTGCTAAATGAAGAAGAGTAAGTTATTTGAGTCAGTCTCAGCAATAGTACAACTGGCTGGTTCAATATATAATTTTCAGGTCAATTATTTGTTTAGATACTGCATAAGGATGAAGTCAAAGCCGATTCATGGACGGGAGAACAGTGGTGGTCACTACCGGGAATTTAATGGCTGAAATCCTTGTGATAGTTTTGAGAAGCCATGGGGAGCCTAGGTACTGTGAAATGACTCACACAATGTGGCACTTTATAACATTTTTCTCATTTGTGAGAAAAGAATCTGTGGGCATCATAGGGGCATCGCATTGCCGGTATTTCAGGGAAGAAGTGAGGTAGGATTTGAACTGAGAAAGTCGCTTCACAACTGCAGTCTACGCTGTCATTTTCTCATTTCTAGTTTTCTCTCTCTCTCTCTGTATAAGTTTTCCTTACCTAAATAGAAAAGAGATTATAAATTTGGAAATTTTAATGACAACTTGACACAGGTTTCAATTTTTTCAAGTGACGTTCTATATAACTTCAGAATATGACTCGTTTTTGACGTTAACTCCTCCTACAGACGCGCTTTTTACGCTCCGAGAAAGAATTTGGAAGTTTAGCTGTTCATTCAAGTTTGTCTGACTGTCCGTAAATCAAAAGGTGCTGCTTCATTTCAGTGAATTTTCTGAGGGGCTGATTTTGGACAAGGGAAGAGTGAGACCTCGGCTCGGATGTTCATCGTTTTCACTTGTACCTCGGTCACTGGTACAATCACATAATTCTATAATTACCACCAAAGAAGACTGACGACTGTCAGTTTTTCTGCTATTCTGCAACTTGCCGTTCAAGTCTGGTGTGTGTGTGTGTGTGGCAAGGCAATAGGTCACAGTAAAAGCCCACGAATAGCCTTGCAAATAATTAAGATCTTCCAGAAACGAGGCAAAATTAATTCGTCATTTGGTTGAATGTTAGGGTTAAATAGACATCAGGGCTCTGCACTGGTGTAGAAAGCTTGTATAATCTTTCCTCCAGGGTCTGAGGTTTTTCTTCATAATTATATTTTGCAAGCTTTTCTCGCGCCTTTCACCTTTTGTTAATTAGCAAAATAACTAAATCCTCTCTCTCTCTCTCTCTCCTTAATCGTATCAGGGCTTCTTCAGTAGTAAAACTTCTTTGCAATCAAACATGATATGAACGTCTCTTTAAAAGTCTCGATACTTTACCTTAAGCTAATTAACTTAGACTTGATTTTTCCAGTAACGAGATAAATCCAATATATGCAAAGCGTGATGTGAGAGAGAGAGAGAGAGAGAGAGAGAGAGAGAGAGAGAGAGAGAGAGAGAGAGAGAGAGAGAGAGAGGAGTATTAATGGCTTTTTTTTACGGTATAAGGAAGCAGATAATTATAGACACGTTCAGAGAGAGAGAGAGAGAGAGAGAGAGAGAGAGAGAGAGAGAGAGAGAGAGAGAGAGAGAATATGACATGAGGTCTATGCTTAGAATAAGATCAGATTTCGAAGTGTTTGGTATTTATGTGGAAGCGAAATATCTCTTATGTCAGTGAGAGTAGGTTGTTTGAAAAGAAGCATACGCACTCTCAACTTTCGTATTGAAAAAGAAAAAAACATTTGATATACTAATCCCATAAAACTGAATCGTTTTATCATATCATAACCGGCAGATAATTTACCTTGAACTTTCACGATTCTGGAAAGGATAATTTGCTGTCATTAAATTTCCAAGAAAATGTTTTCCTTTTTCAGAAAGAAAGTTCAGGAGAAAAGAGCGCAAAAGTAAAAGTTGACCGCAAGGACCCTGGGTTTTTTTTCGATGAACTGTTTCAAATTATTATTCCAATATTTAGGAACAAATTATCCAGGGAGATGACTCTATTCTCGGAAGATTTCCCAGTATAAATGGAGCGAAAATTTAGTGTAAATAAAATTGATATTATAATTCATATTTTCATTATTATTATCGTTGTTCCTAATTATTATGCAACGTGAGGAAGAATAGAATTCATTCAGAATAAGCCATAGAGGCCATTAACTTGCTAAATTAGTGCAATGCATAGAAAAACAGTTAATAAATGTTAAAATATCAACAAATAAGTTGACTGATAGATTATTTAAAAGTTTTTGACCCTGAAACAGTTGCAAAAATGATTTACCTAATACTGTTTTTAACAATGTCTGAATTTTTCAGAACTTAATCATTTTTATTTGATGATAGTAGTAATTATGGAGTAAAATTATGGAAATACATAAATAAGTACTTCAGTAGAAACACAACTTCAGTAAATACTGAATTAACCAGAACGCCTCTGAAAAATGGAATAAAAGTGCACTAGGAAATAACAGATAAATCGAACAATAGAAAAGGAAACAAAGAAATCAGTCGAGAAAAGTTCTCCATAGATTTCTGCCCACGTCGCCTTGGGAGAGTCTCAACTTCTGCTGGGAAACAGGTGTCATTTTCCACAGCGCCCACTAGGGGCTCTTTCACCGCACCCCTCATTCTCGTTCAGGGAATCTGTCAAAAACAAGTTTTTCAATTCAGATACAAAGGTTTTACTCGTTCTTATATCCGATATACAAAGGAGGAAAAACAGCAACAAACTGATAGCAAATAAAAGATAAAAGTAGGAAAAGGAAACAGTGAAATGCGTAGTATTATTGCAAAATGTGTCAGAATTAAGGAATTCGGATTAAATGTTTTTATGTACATAATTTCAGTACGAGACACTTCGTTAAGATATACATATGGCTAGAATATCTCTCTCTCTCTCTCTCTCTCTCTCTCTCTCTCTCTCTCTCTCTCTCTCTCTATATATATATATATATATATATATGTATGTATGTGTCACGTATAGGCTATATGTGAAATCAGGTATTTCACGAAATTCCTATGGAATTTGTGAAATGAGTAATTCGCTTAGGAACATTTGATCCCCAAGGGCTAGTACTAAACATGGCAGAACAGTGATTCATCTACACTGTTTCCCCGTGTTTAGTACTAGCCCCTGGGGTTCAAATGTATTTCGCTGTGATTAGTACTAGCCCCTGGGGCGATCAAATGTCCCTAAATGCATTTGATCCCCCAGTGGAGTGCTAAACACGGCGAAACAGTGTAGATGAATCACTGTTCTGCCATGTTTAGTACTAGCCCTTGGGGATCAAATGTTCCTAAGCGGATTGGTCATTTCACATATTCCCTAGGGATTTCGTGAAGTCCCCGATTTCACATATTTACTGTAACATATTTATATCTTTTTATCAAGATTTTGAATAAGTCTATACTTCTTCTGTTTCTTTTCTGGCAAGCTTCTCAGGAATAAGGAAAAATGATTCGAGATTCTTTCCGTGTAAATGGAAAGCATCTCGAATCATTTTTCCTTATTTCTAGGAAACTTGCCGGAAGAGAAAAAGAGGAAAAGTAGCCTGATTCAAATCTTGATAAGTGGACAGCAAGCGCGATCAATGCTATAACGAGGTGGCGAGTAAGGGCAGAGTTAAGGTGCATTCTGATTTCTTGACACAAAATCTCGGACAGGTCAAGAACTCTCGCGAGTGTAAAAGTAGCATTTGACATTAGGGAACAACAGGGAGATATCTATATACAGCCAGATGTGTTTTCTCACACCTGGAAAAATGGTTAACAATTCTATGTACAAATTGGAAAGAGAGTTCAATAAATATGGTTGGAAAGCTTGCAGTATCTGACATGCGTTTGTAATTACAGTTCTAACGATGTCATAAAGTAGCTTCTAAAAAATGGGTCAAAGATCATTTGAATCAGGAGCGCCAGAAGCGAGGATGCCGTGAGGGTCCCGGCGACCGACCGGGACCTCACAATAATATTGGCTTCAACAGAAATTGCCAAGAGAGAAAAAATGCCCAGATAGCATCTCTCTCTCTCTCTTTACATATATGTGTATATATATATGTGTATATACTATATATATATATATAATATATATACACATATATACATATATATATATATATATATATATATATATATATATATATATATATATATATATATATATATATATATATATATATATACACATATACACACACACACATACATACACACACACATACATACATATATATATATATGTATATATATATATATATATTTATATATATATATATATATATATATATATATATATATACTGTATATATATTTATGGATATAACACCATTCGAGTTGCACAAATTCACAGACACACGAACTTTCCACTGGAACCTAACTAATAGGCATATGTGATTTTTTCACAGACACACGAAAATTCTCGAGAAACCCTGCAGAAGTGGTTATGTTTAATTTTTGAAGTAATTTACAAGTTTTCATGCTTTTATGTGTAAAACCTGTATGAAAAATGCATTTCATGCTTTTATGTGTAAAATCTGTATGAAAAATGTATTGTTTTTATTTTTGTACATGCATAAATATGATTCAAAGGCAATTTCAGCACATTCAGTTAGTGTGCTGTTACAAGATGTGATACCCATTTGCAAAGTTACTGCACTTTTCAAAAGTGATACCCCTGCAGAAAATGCTTGTTTAATGTTTGAAGTACATTTATAAATTTTCATACTTTTAACTGTAAAATCGATATGGAAAATTTATATTTATATTTTTGTACATAAATATCATACAAGTATTATGTCCATCCGCAAAGTCTTTGTCACTAGAACTTTACATGACCTTGAGATGAGGTTGTTCAGTCGTGCTCGTTTGATAAAATGAATTCGTTAATGTAATATCAGAGATGTAACTAAGAGTTATATAAGTGTCATTCTTTGAAAATTACTTTGCTAAGCTCGGAGAAAAGTGCTGGTGCAATCTGTATGTGCATGTAAATACAGCACGTTCAGTTCGTGTACTTGTACAAGGTGTGATACCCATTTGCAAAGTTACTGCACTTTTCAAAGATGATACCCCCTGCAGAAAGTGTGCTTAATTTTTAAGTACTATTTTATAAGTTTTTGTGTTTTTAGGTGTAAAATCAGAATGGAAAATTTATATTTATATATTTGCGCATAAATACGATACAAAAGCAGTACAGTTACTGTATTACAGTATACGTATCTCTCTCTCTCTCTCATTCGTAGTTAGCGCTCAAACATATTTTTACAACTTATTATTTCTCTGTACGTCATTACCTGTACAGTATATAATTTTAAATTGATTGAATTTTATCTGTACTGTTCTACCTTCTATGAACATTATGTACACTCGGCAAGGAAAGTGAGGATACAGTTTTTTAAAATCTTCGGACATATATTGCTCAATAATGCGACATCTGGCAACTTTAGAAAGGGGAGGAGCTTCAATCTTATTGTGTTTGTTTTTTGCTTGACCTCCTATAACTTTCAATCATATTCTAAGGTTCTGAAATCATTGATACTTAAATGCAGTAGTAAGCTTTACAGTATTCGTTCAAGTTGTAATTTGCAGCGACAGCTCTGAGCAAAATAAACATTTTTCGACATAACCTACCAAGTAACCTTACACAAATGAATTTATGACACCACAACGAACGGAATGCTTGCATAATCGGAAACGCGATCTTTCATAATGAAATCAAGAGTTAAATTTGAGTAATGTCCAGCGAAAAATGTGGGGAACAATAAAGGAATGAATGCAATGTTATGATGAGAGAGAGAGAGAGAGAGAGAGAGAGAGAGAGAGAGAGAGAGAGAGAGAGAGAGAGAGAGAGAGAGAGAGAGCTGCTGTTGTGTAAGCCTAGGCCTATATGTAAAGCTACTCATTTCATTATTTTTTTCTTTTAGAGATTGAGCGATACTATATTTGTATAGTGTGATTTAGCAATGGAGAGAGAGAGAGAGAGAGAGAGAGAGAGAGAGAGAGAGAGAGAGAGAGAGAGTTGCTGTTGTGTAAGCCTAGGCCTACATGTAGAGCTACTCATTTCATTATTTTTTTTCTTTTAGAGATTGAGCGACACTATATTTGTATAGTATGTTTTAGCGATGGAGAGAGAGAGAGAGAGAGAGAGAGAGAGAGAAACTATGGCAACATCAAGAAACATCCAGTTACTTGCGTTTTCCCGCCGAAGTTGTCGCTGTGCCCCTCATCATAGAGAACGCTCCTGTGGATTTAAATAGATTTGGTCAACCTATCCCTAGCTGTCACAACATTTACTGCCATTAATTCCAGCTGACCTTTAACACCGTGAAATACAAATATGAATGTGTAAGAATTAAAGAAATTGTCATTACCTCGTATGATGGTGCAATAATAAGCTTGTTCATAACGGAAAATGAGTAGATATTGCCGTTCTGATAAACAGTACTACACGGAGATATTCACACACTATCTTTTAGATCCCTATGAACGAAGTCATCTGAGAAATTCTGATTACTTCGGACATCCATGGTGTTTTTAAGTATCTGAACGGTTTTGTTTTGCAGATTTAACATATAGGATATAATTTGCATTGTATTTTCGTATTCTAGAGTAAATTTACCAAGATCGTGTGTTTTCTGTAAGAAAAAAAAAAATTCGATGAACGAAATCTAGTGAAAACTGTATCCTCACTTTTCTTGCCGAGTGTACATGTTTTTGTTATTTTATTGAATTGTACCTTTGTTATGACTGTGACGCATGAACCTCTTAACTTCTCGACGTGAAGAAAACGGCTTTTACTCTAAGTGAAAAAAAAAATAGCATCCCATGAATTAGGGGTGACATTAGTATGAGTACACACCTACTGTAAATGTGCTATTATGAAACTGTGCAGTACTCAATTTTTATGTCAACCATTTATTTCTTTTTTAAGGGTAATAAGCTAAATTTTAAATAAAATGACACTAACTTTAGTTCATTTAAATGTTAGCTTAGTACTTTGGGAGCATGATTAGGGTCATATTTAGTACTTAAACTCTGGAAATAAACATTTATTAGTATTTTTAAAGACCATGCCAAACTTAGGGAAAATTCACCTTGCATGAGGGCTTGAACCTAACCTCGTGTAAGTTTGGGTATAACTGTATATATATATATATATATATATATATATATATATATATATATATATATATAGATATATATATATATATATATATAATATATATATATATATATATATATATATATATATATATATATATATATATATATATATATATATATATATATATATATATATATATATATATATATATATGTATATATATATATATATATATATATATATATATATATATATATATATATATATATATATATATATATATATATATATATATATATATACAGTATATGTATATGTATATGTATATCTAACTTACCATGATATCAAACCCCAGACTTTCAGTGAGAGTCCAGGGCATCAGCAATTCAGGCACAAAGGTCATAAAAGGAGTTGGAACCTAAGTACTTATGTACCTAAGGTATGTTGGGCCTTAGTAGCCTGCCTGGAAAAAACCTTAGGTGTGTAAATACTTAGGTTCCAACTCCTTTTATGACCTTTGTGTCCGGATTGCTGATGCCCTGGACTTTCACTCGAAAGACTGGAGTTTGGTCCCATGGTGAGTCAGCAATTTATTTCTGTGAAACATGCTCTCATGTGTTCATTTCAGAATTATATATATATATATATATATATATATATATATATATATATATATATATATATATATATATATATATATATATATATATAATCATGAAGCTACAAATGTTGCTTAATATCAAATTCACGCTACCTCGGGAGTATCTCCGATGGAGAATTATCACCGAAGGGGAATTTATATAAGTGATAAATGAATTAGTACCACTGGGACGCGAACCTTTGACATGGACCCATTCAGCGACTCCAGTAGACGTTACCACCGCTAAAAATTCATGAATATATATATATATATATATATATATATATATATATATATATATATATATATATATGTGTGTGTGTGTGTGTGTGTGTGTGTGTGTTTTTTGTGTCTGTATGACTGAAGGTATAGATTATATGATTTTTTTCCTGTTATAGCTTTTAGGGATAATTTGTTCCCTTAAGCACAGTTTTCGATGTTACTAAGAAAGCAGAGGAAATGTACTACCGTCGAGAAGAGTTTAGAAATAGTTGCTGGAGTGCTCGACAAATTTGGTTAAGAAGTATTACTTTTGTAATGGTGTATGTTGTTGAGTAATATGTTTCATGTTAATTTACCTTTGTTGTATTTAGTTATCAAATATGTCATTAAGACTTTCTTGGAAATTTGACATATT